>NC_143551.1:140524062-140827031 GCF_054136105.1 Typopeltis vanoorti | reverse complement strand
TCTGGAGTTTCCTAACAGTACGTCTTATAATCCAAGTTAGACATAATTGTGACTAAGGTCATCTTCACATTAACTAACTTATTTTATTCCCTCATATGGTGTATGTGAGGCCACTTAGCCCTATCTAACTTTTGGAGACTGAGTGAACAGTTCCTTATCTACTGGCAACCAATCAGGGATAACTACCCAAGATTATCACTAATTATAAGCGGATTCCGACAAAGAGACTGACAAGTGTCGCCATCTCGCGGTTCCTAACCCTAACTTATCTATAATAATGTGTGTGTTCTGAGGTCGATTTTCCTGAGTTTACAGAACCAATAACCCGAGTTTCCTGGAGAAAAAACGCGCTTGCCTGTGCTAGGAACCAGTCGAAGATTCCGCTAATCGGCGAATAAAATGGACTCTAGGTCTTTCTTCTGGCAGCCAACACGGAGGAAGCAGACAACATTTCCACTCAGTAAAACAGGCTGTATTGGGTTGTATTACTTAGATATAAACTCACTTTTGGGGAAATGAAGACATTATGGCGAGAATAAAGATTATTGTCAGAAAAACACGGGTTAATTGAAAATATTAATCAGCTGAAAATATAGTAAAGGCTAAATCAAGTGCATTTCTGCTGTTTGAGTGTAGGCAAGGAAGGAATGATTAAATTGATGCCAAGTTGCCAAGCAAGATGATCTTATTAATGTGTATGCTATGTTAGGTTTGTGGCAGCAGGAAGAGCGTCATAAATAGGAATATATTGAGAAAAGTGGTCAAAATGTTTTATTTTTTTATTATGGCAAGAAGTCGAATTGGTTGCCTAAATGCTGTGCTTGATTTAAGGTTGCTTTACCCCTAAGTGATAACATTTAAGAGACTCTTCTGCTGAGTAAATTTTTGGTTTTATAGCTTTTCGAAGACTCTTGTAATGATGGAGGCCATAAGCTGTAGAGTTTCTAGCTTATGCGTAGATCCAGACATGCCTGGATGAAAGAGCTGCAAGAAGGGAACTGACGGAGTTCTCATCCCATCCCATCCCATCATAATAGGATGGGATGAGAACAGTCCTATTAGTTCGGCAAATTGTTGACATATTGGGCCATTTCAGGTCAACAATCAGTGATACAATGTGGACGACCTACCACGCACACCAAACGTGACCGTACGGTACTACGAAGGATAATATATAAAAATCCTAATTCGTTGGCCGACAAGTTGCATGAAGAGTTGCGAGTATCGATTGGAACACGAATCTGCACAAAAACATTCATACCGGAGGCTCACGACATGGGTTTCTTTCCAATGTAGGACTTTTTGTTTGTTTGTTTAGTCTCGGATCTTTGTTCGTGGTGCCACGAACATTGAACCTCGAGAGGTATCTGAACATTCTGGAGAATACAATGCTTCCTACTTTGTGGAATTTCTACCTAAATGACCATTGTCTATTTCAATAAGACAATGCATCATGTCATAAGACTGCTACTGTAATTGCGTGGTTTTTAACAGCACAGCATCTCATAACATGCTTATAGGAACAATGGTCCAAAATTCACATTGATAGCTATCGTATGCTTATCGATATATTTTGTAGGACTGCTGCAGTCATGGAAGCGAAAGGAGGTCCTATATATTATTAAGGCGGAAGCCATGGCGCTGTTTGTTTCTTACATTATGGTATCTGTTGACTTCTTTCCAAGCAGTGTAGCTATGATCAATTGCTCTGTGGAAAGAACAAGTCTTCAGCCTAGTCCTCCCACCACCAGGTTGGTGGTGGGAGGACTAGGGGCCATGCATGGAAGCTGGGCAAGAGCGTGGTTGACGAGGGTGTTAGAACTAGGTTCTTTACTTGGAGAGTGGTAAATGAGTGGAATAAGCTTCCAGAGTCTGTTGTGGGTGCTACGACCGTGAATGAGTTCAAGGCAAGGTATGATAGATACTGTGTGAATGTTGAATAGTTGTTCTTGACATGATGTTAGGGCCTCCCTCGATGAGTCTGTCGACTCCTTGGAGTTTCCCGGAACAACAACAACAATAATAATAATAATAATAACTACCATATCTGGTCGTACCAATCTTTATCTGGTCGATTTCAATCGAAGGTGAGTTAGCCGATCTCCTACGGAGGTAGCAGGGATTTTTCTCCCGGAAACTCGGGTTTTTCATCCCGCATACAGACAAATCGGCCCTTCAGAACACAAGCAATTTACAGACAAAACATACTAGTTGTGGTAGTGGTGGAGGTGGGTGGTTGATGGAGATGATTCGTAGTAGTGGTTCGGTGTAGTGGGTGAGACAGTTGTAGGTGTCCTCCCGCGATGAGTCTTCGGACTCCTTGGAGGCGTCAGGAATAATAATCATAATAATAATAATATATCCCGAAATCATGCAAGAAAGAGTCATGGAAGAAGATAGCTCTTCGTAGGTTTAGTGAAAGTGCTAAGGAGGGGGGAAAAACTTTAAATCTCTAATCGAGCCACTAAAGGTAGCTTTTGCCGAAAATTAGAGGTACGCCAATACACAAATTTAATTTCTGCCATTGTGTGATGGTGACTCTTTTATTTTTTTCAATTGCGTATCATTTTGAAGAAAGAAGAAAAAGAGAAAGAGGGCGGAGTTTGGCAGCCACATGTGTTTAGCGTGCATCAGGAGTTGCGTATGATAGTGTTGAACTTTTTTTTTTTCACTGAATGTGATTTTTTTTGTATTCATTGTAATTCTGTTTTTATGTTGATGATTTTTATTTTTATATTAGATGAGTACAAATTTGGTTCGATAACAACTTGTTACATCGTGGACAAGAATGTTCACGATGACGTTACTGTATAAACACGCATTATTTATTGTGATGAACTTCATAAGATAAAATAAGCATATTTTTATGTATGCATTTAAAAAGTGATCATCATCATCATATTAATAATAATAAAAAAACACTCGATGGATTCCAAAGAGATAAAGTCACTGTTAAAACAATCACGAGAAGCTATTCGCGAAAAAGATTTTAAGACAGCTTTGAAGCATTGTAAAGTAAGTTTTGTTGATATGAACTCCTTAAATTTTTTTGCTGGTTTTGGTTGATATCTGGTTGACATCCGTGGATTTCAATGTGAGAGGTCTACTCTAATTCGCATACTGCCTGTCATACCATTCCTTGAATTCATTCACAATTCCCCCCCCCCTATTTATATTACTTTTAGGCAAAATCTGCTCCTTTTCTTCTCATCTTTTCTGCCTATTGTGAATTGAATTGAGACATCTCTCATGTAAGGACTGTTTGCAAGCTTGAAGGTCTTTATCAGTCTTCAGGTTCTTCCTGTATATCAAACTACAGCCCCTTATTAGCAGCCAGAATAGTTCATAGGATTACCTAATTGTTGAAGAACATACTGATGATCAGGGATTATTCGTCTTTATAAGGCTTTGATATAGCCCGATCTAGAACTGTTGGGTACCTATCTGGTCACCTAGGTTTCTTGGTAGATAGGCAAAAAAGGGGGGGGGTGTTATAGGATCAGTATTATTTATATGGGGTAGGAGTCAAAATAATTGTGGGAGAACCACACTGTCCATTAACGTAATACCTATTATATGCCTCCTTAAACTTATTCACTATTGTTGGTGTGCTCAAAACTACCTCTGGCAATCCATTCCACTTATTCATCATGCTCCAAGTAAAGAACCTAGTCTGCACACTCTTACTACCCACATTCTTAGACAACTTCCAAGTGTGACCTGATATAGAGGAATTTTTTCAGTACTTGAATTGTGTGAGGGGAAACTATGGATCATCCTTGGAAACTGAGTAACAGTGTGGTTATCAAGTGTGTGAGGACTAGTTTTTTGCTTGTAGATTAGTGAGTGAATGGAATGGATTGCTGGAGTTATTTGTAAGCACCTCGTCAGTGAATGAGTTGAAGGCAAAGTATCATATTGGTATTGTGCAAATGATGATTAGTGCTTGGTGAAATGCTACTGTGACTCCTGTGATGAGTTTATGGACTACGTGGAGGTGCCTATATAATAATAATAATTTTAGTTATTACTCATTACATTTTCTGTTATTGTTTCTATATCTCATTGAACCTAAGTATCTGTGCACAGCATTTTATGTGCAACTGGATAAGGGCATAAAGAAGTATAACAAACCTCTTATTCATTTTCATTAGTGCTCAGTTCTGTTCAGTCCCCACAGAAATTTCTTGTGTTGTCTTTTACCACTTGCAATATATTTGCTGAATCTTGACTTCTTGTCCACTTAATTTCCAACAGTGCAGTTCAGTTCCACTTTTATAATGTATAGTGTAGACTCTTTTCAGTTATTGAAAAGAAAGAGCATTATGCTGACCTGGCATCCATTCACCGCTGTCAGCTTTGTTAAGTACTGAAGAGATGCTATATTGTTTCTTATCATTTTCCTCTGCTACCACTTTGCGTTACCAGTCAAGGACTGAATATTCTTCTCTCTTTTGAAACCATTGAAAATATGTGTAATACGCAAATTAAACATGCGAAGCTTATGTGAAACCTTGTGTCCTTCAACAGCATTTGAAGGGCACAGAGATCTGTTCTTCAGATGCTGTTAAAGTGGATAGAAGCATAGGTCACCTTTAAGTAAAAGTGACTTTTCCCCACTGTTATCCTCATTCTCTTTTAATTTCTATTCCTTTACTTTGATTTATTGATTGGTAATACTGCAATTACCAATCATGCGGTATTCTCTCATAGGCCTTTGCAAGCTTTAGCATTATATATAATCATTTTCTTTATTCATCTATGTTGTCACTTTGTTATAAACTATAAATAGCCTCCTTTTAAACCCTATGAAGTTTCATATTGCTGCCACCTTATCCCCTCCATCTTAATCGGAAGAATGATACATGCTCATTGGTTGGAAAGACCTGGGCATGAATTCAATCAACAATGAGGGGAACATTTGATAATTGTTTTTATTTGAGTTGGTTGGTCTCAGATGAAGGAGAGTTTTTTTTTTATTATTTTATTTTTTATTGTTATTTTTTCAGCGTTGGATTTTTACTCTTCCGACTGTTCCGTGAATGTGCAACTGACAATCTGCTTTTTTAAAGTTATCCTGATCAGATCTAACTGGCCATTGGATTTCATATTTAAAATAAATAAAAGATGAGTTAAAAAGAAGAGAGTGAGAGAAAATGAGAGATGCCATGGTTGTTACTATTACTATTTGACACCTCCTGGAAGTTCAAAGACTCATCGAGGGAGGGCACCTACTCTACAACTCTCTGGCAACTACAACAAACTGCAACTTCCATTATCTACACCAACGCCATCTACCACCCACCACCACCACCACTAATATTTTCTCAGACAATCACAAACATCCAGGCCTATAGCAGGATTCGAAACCGCAGCCTTTTGGATGGAGAGTGGGTATGCTAACCAGGTCGGCCGTTATATAAATACTGGATCATTCTGTACTGGTCCACTTCATAGATTTAATCATCTGGATTTCAGAAGATGGAGAGGGTGGGAGGGGGATGATTGACTTAGAGTGGTAAGTGACAGAGAAGGAAGCTGAATCCTCTATACAAAGAATGAATAGATTCTTTGTATAGAGGATGGTGGATAAGTAAAATGCATAGCCAAAGAGTAATTACTTTGAATAAGTTTAAGAGAAAGTATGACAGGCATAATAATGACTAGTATAAGCTTTCCTAAAATGATTTGTGATTTCATAGGGTTTATGATGATAATATGTATTTGGATTTGGTAACTGGTTTGGACTTGTTAATAACACCTTAGAAACCAAATAGTAGAAATATGCACAGGTCCTGCAATTCTTCTTTCTTTCTTTTTTTTTTTTTTTTAGGCTATCCTTAAAATAGACAAAAAAAATTACAATGCATATGTATTTGTGGGTGTATCAGCACAGGAACTGGATCAGCCTGAACAAGCTGTAGCTGCTTATAGAAGAGCTATAGAAATATCTCCAGATCAAATTTTAGCATGGCAGGTAAGTCATTCAGTCATTTATTGGTTAAGCAGAATATATATATTGAAATTCAACTTTGTTTGCCTAAATTAGTTTGTGTCGTGCGGTGGTACAGATTGCTATCAGTGGTCCACCAAGAACAAAACTATGTAAACATTTAGATTATTATTGTTATTGATAATAGCTATGAAACCTAGATGAAAATTCTGCAAATAAATAATAATTTAATGTGTTGTTCATATTTCATTTTATTCTTGATGTAAACATTTAATATGTATTTTCTTTATTTATTTCTATCCTCACGAAACACATCATACCTTTCCATCTCTATTCCTGTCAGGATGTCATCCTCATCTAACCATGTCTCACTTATTCCGACAATCTCTGGGTGCACAGACGCAATTAGTGCAACCATTTCATCCGCCTTGTTTCTTATACTTCTAGCATTGGTATACAAACACAACAACTCATTTCTGGATCTACAGCTAGTTCCACTGATACCACTCACTTGATGTGATCTCTCCATGCTGGACTGGGGCCATTTCCCTTTCTGCTTCTTCATTTTAGAACCCTTTGCAATTCCATCTGTTTCCTTTTGATCCCTGATCATCCCATTACTTTCCTGCCTACACATTCTCTCACCTCCTCTTGGAGCATCCACCTTTCTCACGCTGTGTATCAATATGTGGAACTACAAGGGGGGTGATTATGAAGAGCTCAGGAGACAGCTTGCAGGTGTAGCATGGAATGAGGAGTTAGCTGGAAAAGAGATCAATGCAGCTTGGGGGATTTTCAAAAAATATTTAGTGGATGTATAATAAAATTAGTTTAATCCTTTATCCAAGTGTGAGCAAACAAAGTTTGCGCCTGAAGTATCTTCAGGACTAGGGTAAAGTGATACAACACCAGGGCAACTCGTTGCAAAGGTGGAGAAAGCTACCAACACTCCTAACTCAGTATCTCCTATAATGCAAAACACATCTCCTTGCGGATATGTCTAATGTTATGCATTAAAGGAAGGGCCACTACCCAGACTAGTTTCGACCTTTATTGAGGTCTCTTCAGTGGGAGCCAGGCCCTAGTGGAAATACCAGGCAGAAGCATTAGCAGGTCATCTCTACCTATAGGAGTTGCCAAATGGTGTGCCACCCTTTTTTTAATAAATTACTCTGGATTTGGAGAAAGATGTTGAAAGTTTATTTTTTCACTTGGTTAGAGTATAATAAAATTAGTTTAATCCTTTATCCAAGTGTGAGCAAACAAAGTTTGCGCCTGAAGTATCTTCAGGACTAGGGTAAAGTGATACAACACCAGGGCAACTCGTTGCAAAGGTGGAGAAAGCTACCAACACTCCTAACTCAGTATCTCCTATAATGCAAAACACATCTCCTTGCGGATATGTCTAATGTTATGCATTAAAGGAAGGGCCACTACCCAGACTAGTTTCGACCTTTATTGAGGTCTCTTCAGTGGGAGCCAAGCCCTAGTGGAAATAACAGGCCTTGGCTCCCACTGAAGAGACCTCAATAAAGGTCGAAACTAGTCTGGGTAGTGGCCCTTCCTTTAATGCATAACATTAGACATATCCGCAAGGAGATGTGTTTTGCATTATAGGAGATACTGAGTTAGGAGTGTTGGTAGCTTTCTCCACCTTTGCAACGAGTTGCCCTGGTGTTGTATCACTTTACCCTAGTCCTGAAGATACTTCAGGCGCAAACTTTGTTTGCTCACACTTGGATAAAGGATTAAACTAATTTTATTATACTCTAACCAAGTGAAAAAATAAACTTTCAAAATATTTAGTGGATGCAATGTCTAAATGTATACCACGGGTGAGAAGGTTAAATAAGTTAGGTGTGAGATGGATGAATAAAGAGATTAAGCATGCGATACAGAGAAAAAGGGCATTGTGGAGGCAGCATAAGAGAAGTGGAAGTAACCAATTTCATGAGTTCTACAAAGACCAGGCAAGGAGAGTGACTTGGTTGGTGAGAGTAGCTAAAGAGAGGTATGAACAGCAGTTAGCTAATGAAGCTAAAAAGAATCCTAGGGAGTTCTTTCGATATGTAGCCAGCAAAAGAAAGAATGATTATGGAAGGATGACATTGATTGGAGGAAATGGTATAAAGACAGCTGTTGCAGAATGTGTGGTGGAGATACTTAATGAGCAGTTCATAAAGATCTTTCAATCTTGTGAATGTGACTTCATGGAGAGATTAAGAGCAGTTGATGATGGGGAGGAGAGACTGACTGTAAGTGAGCAAGAGGTGTTTGGGGAGTTGAGTAAACTAGATGTAAATAAGGCTGTGGGACTTGATAATATATCACCGCGTATTCTGAAGGAATGTGCCAGAGTGTTGACACCTGCCTTGACATATTTTTTTAATACGAGTCTTGCACTTGGTCAAGTCCCTAAAGAGTGGAAGGAGGGCAAGATTGTGCCACTTCATAAAGGAGGTGATCGAACTCAAGCATCAAACTATAGGCCTATCTGTGTGTCAGGTGTTGTGGTTAAGTTGTTGGAGAAGCTTGTGAGAACTAGGATCCAGAGTTGGGTTGACAACAATGGTATAATCTTTGATGGACAGCGTGGATTTGCTAAAGGGAGGTCGTGTTTTAGTAATCTACTTACTTATTACAATAAAGTGACTGCTTCCTTGGACAGAGGAGAAGGATACACAGTAATATACTTGGATTTTGCAAAAGCTTTTGATAGAGTACCTCATGATAAGTTGACAGTCAAACTAGAGCAGATGGGGTTGGATATTAGATTAGTGCATTGGATTGGAGACTGGCTTTCTGATAGGTATCAACAAGTTGTGTATGGGGGTGCAATATCCAGGAAAAGGAAAGTCACTAGTGGAGTGCCTCAGGGATCTGTTTTAGGGCCATTACTATTTAACTTGTATATTAATGATATTGGCGAAGATTTGGATGGAGATATTCAGTTGTTTGCAGATGATGCAAAGTTGGGACGAACCATAAAGAGTAGTGAAGATGTTGTGGCCTTGCAAGAAGACTTGAATAAATTGAGTGATTGGGCAAGCAAATGGGGATGCGAGTTCAATGTTGCAAAATGTAAGGTTTTAAAATTTGGAAAACAAAGATGGGATGCAGAATTTATGCTTGGTGAGAATATATTGTTGGAAGTAGAGGAAATAAGAGATCTGGGAGTGATAGTGGATAAGGATCTAAAATTTAGGGGACACATCGCCAAAATTGTGAAGACAACACAAAGACTTCTGGGAATGATGAGGAAGACACTGACGTGTAGAAGTAGGGAGATTCTTGTTCCATTGTATAAGGCTTTGATTAGGCCACACATGGACTATTGTGCCCAGATTTGGTCGCCTGGTTTTCAGAAGGATGAAGAGATGTTGGAAAGGGTGCAAAGGCGACTGACTAAGGTAGTTTCTGACCTCTGGAATGTTGAGTATGAGGAAAGATTGAAAAGATGTAATTTGCAGAGTCTAGTGGAGAGAAGGAAGAGGGGAGATATGATAGAGACCTACAAGTTGGTGAGGGGTTGTTATAGGATCAATGGTGGAGAAGTTCTACATAGAATAGTGGGAAATCAGGGGAGAACCAGAGGTCATACCTGGAAACTGTATAAAGAGGGTGTGAGTAGGGGAGTGAGAGGCAGTTTTTTTTTGTGCAGAGTTGTGAATGATTGGAATGCCTTGCCTGAGAGTGTGGTGTCTGCAAGGAGTTTGAATGTGTTTAAGACCCGGTATGATGAGATGTGTGTGAGATAAAAGGACCTCCTAGATGAGTCTTTGACTCCATGAGGTCTTGTTTTAATAATAATAATAATAATAATAATAATAATAATAATAATAATTTTAAGGTGGCTGGTAAAATCTTGATTTTTCTTCTCTCTTTATCACAATTATCTGAATAGTTAAACATGAAGCAAAATGTAATGGCAGATAACAGGAATTTGAGAGTTCTAGATCTAGTAATTGCATAAACAAGTTTGTCTGTAGCTAAGGTGGCCACATTCTGCCATTTGGCAAAAGTGCTTATGCAGCCTTGACCTGGAGAGGTGGCTAAACATGTGGACTTTTCAGTTAAGAATTGTGGCATTACAGAACTGACAATTATGATAAACTCAGGAGACTGCATGAAGCAGTGTCATCGCATAAGAAGCTGCAAGGGAAAGATGTCGTTGTGCATTGGAAATGATAAATGAGTGTTTGAAGTAGTAGCAGACTACATATCTTTAGTTGGAAGGATAAATCAAGTGGGAATTAAATTGATGAGTAGCATCATTAAGCAGGAGCCACAAAAAAGATTATGGAGAAAATTTAAAGAGAAATATGATCAGCAAGTTCATAAACAGTACAAAATGCAAGCCAAGAAAGTGCCTGTTAAGCTAAGGAAAACAAAATCAGATTATGAGAAGAAATTAGCTTAGTCAGCCAAAGGTAATGAGAGCTCTTTCATTATTTGCAAAGGTGTGTTCATAATAATATTACAAAACCTTTATGTGAATCTATGGGATATCACTGATGTGCTACAAGAATGTGCTTGGTCTTTCTCTAGGTCTGTTTTTCCATATGATCTACATCAAACACTTGTTTTGCAAGCTTTCCTCTTCCATTCTATTTTGACCATACTACCTTAGATTAACATGGCTTACACATTCTGGAATGTTCACAATGTTATCAAGTTCCTTACTAATATCTTTATTTTTAATATGATTCTGTCATTAATGCTATCTGTTCACTATCATATCCACAGATACGAAAGTTCACTCAGAGCATTCATATCTATGATCTCTAATCTTTGATCATCTTTTACTTTTAACCCACCTCTCAGATCCATAAGTTAGAATTGCTTTGAACACTGACTTGTGTACAGCTATCTTGCACTTTCTTATTCCATATAAATTTATTCATTTGACTCTTTATCATATAAGCCTTGCTTAATCTGTTGTTCTGTTTCCATATTTAATTTGCTCTTCACAAAAAATCGTATCTAAATGTTGAAATATTTTACTTGTTTTATAATTTCTCTATGAGTTTTATGAGTATACAAGGTTATTTAGTTAAATAACCTTGTATACTCATATTGGATTTGTTTGGGAGTACATCATTATTTACATAAAGTATAAAGCTAAGTTTCACATCTCTGATTCTAATGTTCTAGTTCATGCCACTTTCTTTTGCACTATGATATAAATAAGATGATGAAGAAGAGTGGAGATAATGTGCACCCTTGTCTTACACCTTCAGTTCTAATGGCTGACTTACAGCTTAAATATACATTTTGTTCCATTTGCCATGTATAATTGTAGAATTCTGAATAACTTTTCGAGATCTACAAAACTTCAGTAGAGATCCTTAGGATTTCTCAACTGCTTGCCATAAAGTGAAAATCTTATCCTGACAATCTCTATTTGGCCTGAACCCAGCTTGTTCTTCTCTTCCACAATTCTTTGCAGCCTCTTCTGAGATATACTTATTTAAATCATTACCTAGAATATTTAATAGAGAAATTCATCTGTAATTTTCACATTGTTTTATTTTCCTTTTCCTTTTTTTTACTTTTATTTTTTATTAATGTATGAGAATTATGAGATCTCTGCTCCAATCATCTTTTATCTCCATGTTTGAGCATTTCTGGTCTAACATCATCTCCTCCTCCTGTCTTTTCTTATTTCAGTCTTTTGATAATTTTTTTCTACCTCAAGTACTGAATATACATTCCTCTTGAATATATTTTGCTTATGTTCTGTCACTGCTTGTTTCATAATGTCTAATAGCATTTCATACAAAAGAAAAAGGAGTGGGGGCAGTTTACTTAGGTGTTTGGCACTATTTTATTACAATCAAAATGTTTCTTTTTACATTTTGTTGCAATTTAAAAATTCCATTATTTAGAAATATCAGAGTAACCAGAAATACTATTATTATTCAGTATTACATTCATGTAACAAAAGTCGACTTTCTGGTATCAATCTTCTTCTCTAACTCTTGTATAGATAGATAGATAATGATGGTAAAGTGATTCCCGCTGTATTGAGAACAACTTACTTCAAGTCTCCTCTTATCTTTTGCCAGAAAGACAGAAAAATCATCAGTAGTTTATATGCCAATAATTCTCTTGTCCAGATGGTATCCCCCCCCCCCCTCCCTCCCACATTTGCACTCAAAATATACACCCAGAATTAGTACCTATCCTATATTGCTTGTATATGCTGTCATGCTTATCTGGCATCTACCTAATTTAAGAGCATGGAATCAGTCCTATATTCACTCTGTCGAGGGGAAAAAATAAAAAAGGAAATAAAAGTCGGTAAACTATTAAGTTGCCATTCTACTGTTCCTCTCAAAAACAATGGAGATCTTCAAAAGGCAACTTCTTTACTACCTGAAGGCTCACCAAATTAGTGATTTATCTATTAGTAATGATATCTACATTGAAGTAAGAGTAGCATAATATGAATGAATTATACTACTCTTACTTCACAGTAGATAACATCAACAATTGTGATCTTTGGGCATAAGCTATGAAAAGATTTGGAGCCATTCATTATTGCCCTTGGCATTTCCAAGGGCAATAATGAATGTTATGAAGCTCCTGTAAAATCGGGGATTTTTTTGATTTATTGAGTATTTTCTTAGATCCAAGATTGTTTCTATAATAGTCTTAAAAATGGTTCCAAAAACTTGCCACAACAAGACAGTATTTAAAGCACAAGTTTACATAGTAACCTTTGTCCTGCTGAACAGAAACATTGCAACAGTGATGTTTATAATATTACTGGGGATAATCTGACATTGGAAATATCCTGATTGTGTGAAATTATTGAAAATTGACCAAAGAATTTGAAAAAGTCGTGACACATTTAAAAACTTGGAAAATGTTTGCAACCTAGGCAAAAATTAAAGTTATAACAAATGTAATAGAAAAACAAAAGAAATGAGATGGTTCTTGTTGGAATTAGTGATCTAAGTAGTGACAAATATAGTATGAGAGATGATGTGAAAGGTCTGTTGGGAGAAGTGAGGAAGAAAAGTGAGAGAGTAAAAATTGTTGGGTTGTTACCGATACATGACAGTACCAAGTTAATGATGGCTATGATAGCAGCTCAGGAAAGATACCACGGAAATGGAAAGAATGTATAATAGTTCTGTTGAAAGGGTGATGCAAAAGCCAATGTCTTTGCATCACCACTCGATCAGTATCTACTATCAGTATCACCAAGTAACTACCAGCCTATCAGTATCTCTGGAGTGGTGGTGAAGATTTCAGAGTAGTAGTAAGAATTCACATACAGAAATGGGTTGACAGACAAGCTATTCTTTGTAAGGAATGAACAGCATGGGTTTACTAAAAGGAGGTCATTATTTTTTAAAATTTTAATTTTTTAAAATGTTTTAAATTTTAAATAAAACATAGGTCATGTTATAGCAATTTGCTCATGTTTTATAACAACGTTATGACTGAGTTGGATAAATGGAATGGATATACTATTATGCAGTTGTATTTTGCTAAGGATATTTGATAGGATACCACATGAAAGGTTGTTGCATAAACTGGAGACTATGGATTTGGAATGTAAACTCTTGACTTGGATGGTTGACAGGTATCAAAAAGCAGTATACAGTGGGTGTGAATATTAGGAAGGATCCAACAGGAGATTCAATTGTTTGCTGATGATGCAAGGATATGTATGTCCAGTAGCAATGCTACAGATATCCAGCACTTACAGAATGACTTGAATAGGTTGGAAATTTGGGTAAATGATAATGACTGTCAGTTCAATGTTAGTAAGTGACAAGTTTGCACTTTGGCATAAGATTTTCGAAGGCATATTAGCTCGGTTATGCTGCAAGAAACTGGTGAGGCTAGGGATCTTGGCATTTATGGTGGATAGGAATTTAATGTTCAAAAAGTCACATAGCAAAAATTACAAATACTACTCATAGGATAATTGCGATATTGAAACAAACCCTATCCTATGTAAGGATAAGGAAGTCATTTTGCCTTGTAAAGAGGCAAAATGTCTTGATATGAATGCACCTGGACTACTGACTGCAGATTTGGTCTTCTGTGTTTGGAGGGGATAAAGGAGCTGTGGAAAGGGTGTAAAGAAATGTTACAAAGATTATATTAGGATTATGGAATGTAGATCATGAGGACAGATTGAGGTATATATGGATTACAGACTGGTTAACAGGAGTGATATGATACAGGAATATGAACTTTTTAATGGGTGTTATAGGATATCATCTAATTAAATTTTTTGTTATATGGAAGTTGGGGAGACAACACTGGGGCATCCATGGAAGTTAGGTTTGTTCATGGTTAAGAAAGAAAGAAGTAAGAAAGTTAGCAAAGGGGTAATTTTTCTCTTACAGAGCAGTGAATGAAACAGTTTGCCTCTTGAAGTGGTAAGTGCATCTAGTGTGAATTAGTTTAAGAGACGATATGGCAGCTGGTTTAGGTGATATATAATCTCCCTTGAGGTCATAGAGAATAATAATAAAATCTCAATTTTTAGTGCTAACAAAATGCATTTCTGTCTTATTTCTTTTAAGAAAGATCCTCACTTTACTTACTCTTGATAATATTCAGATTGCTCTTTTTGGATTAACATCTCCACCCTTTCCTGGCATGATCATATTATATCTGTAGTTTCTTTAGCCTCCAAAAACCTTGGTGTCCTCTTCCATTGAAAATGATACTTCTCGCCTGTACAACTTCTAACACTATAAATCACCAATCCATCCATCCCTAGAATGCTGCGTTTACCTATGGTGTGGTGTATCAAAAACCATCCAAAAAATGTTTGATGCTATCTAAAACAGCTTAATAGATGACTCCTTTCTAACAGATTCACTCCTCTCAATTTTTTTTTATAGATGTTCAGTTTCTGCATGATATCTTTTCTATATGTAATATCATGAGTGCTGCTGCAGTGAACTGAAAGGTGATATGATTCAGACATAAGTTGATGAGAGGAGGATCACATAGATGCAGGAAAATAGGTGATGAGAGAAGGCTAGGTCATCCTTGGAAACTGTATAAGGGTTATGTTAGTAATGAAGTAAAAGAAAATGAGATATTTTGCATAGCAAGTGGAATGCATTGCCAAAGTGAGTGGCAAATGTCCAGTCCTGAATGTCAGGTCAAGGTGTGATATGCATTGTGGTCCGTAGGAAACGTTCTCTCCTGTGATGAGTCTTGTGGGTTTGGACCTGGAAATAATACTAATGCACTTATAATCATGACTTATAAGAAACCTAAATAATGGTAAAGAAAATAATGCTATTAGTATTATTTTCTTCTCCATTATTTCTGTCTCCTGTGAGTGCATGATTTTGTATGCTTTGGAATTTACAATGACAAGTGCACTAAATTAAATAAAAAAAAAGAAAAGAAAGGAATCATTTATGAAATCTATTGATTTCAGGTATAAAGTTTTATATAAGTGATAAAAAAAACAACCTTAATTTAATAATGATTGAACTATTATTTTTTTAATACAGGGTCTTAGTAACTTTTACGAGAAGTGCTGTACAGAAGACAAGAAAGAAGAGCATGTTGAAGTATATGAGAAACTTATTGATCTCCTGAAAGAGTGAGAAATTACTTCTTTTTTCTTTAATTTGAAAATTTGAATCAACATACTAATCAGTATGCAAAACACTTTCATTCTCATAATAAAATCAAAATTTGATTTTAAAATATCTTTGATATTTATTTTTTGATTCAAAAAATAAAAAAAACAATAAACTAACACTCCTTTGATTTTTATTTTATGTTTGATATAAAACAATCAATAAAAATTGCAATTGATATTCCTGGGAGATCTTATGCTTCTTATGTGCGCTACCTTTGTATAAAATGTATTTAACCATTTTTACATACATCTTCTTCCTTATACCCTCTTTTTACCTTGCGGTGTTGAGGGTCCATTGATCATCGGACCTCTCTCTGTTTACAGGATAAGGTGGTCAGCCTTATGCCCCGGTGTATCCTATGGCCTGTAGTGTTGAGTTCTCAAGGCCAGTTTGCCTGCATTGTGGGATGAAAAACCCCAGAATAAACTGGGGAAAAAACCCTGCTGTCCACGCCCAAGACTGGCTAACTTGGCTATGGCTGAGGAAGATCCTTCAGCTCCTCACGTCACCGACGGGAATTGAACCTAGGACACTCCTTCCCCAGGCATATGGTTGCGAAGCGCATATGCCACTAGGCTAACCGCGCGGACTTAACCATTTTTAAGCTTGTAGAATTAGAAGTATAATCAAAATTACTGCTAACTGGTTTCTGATTTTATAAACTGCCTTTTAAGAAATGTGGAGAACTGACCAAAGCATCTTATGTAACATCTGGCCTTATTTATATGAGTTCACCTGGATCCAGAATGAGTGATTAAACGTGCTGTTTAATTATTTATATGTGCTGTGTTTATTCCATTAAACCTTAAAATTCGTTCATACCAGCATGTAAGGCTAAATATTCAATTGGTATTAATTTATTTCTTTTCTTTCCAGTATTAGTATGTACTTAAAATTTCTATAATATTAATCTCAAAATATAAGTATAGTGTTCCATCCATCCATCAGTGGCTTTAACAGGCACATGCGCCCATATCCTTCCAAGTATCTTTGGATTTCCTAACCGTAATACGAGGATAAGGTGGTTACCCTGCCTCCAAGTCTTCTTGTCTGTAAATTGCATGTGTTCCACTGGCTGGTTTATCTGTTTTGAGGGACAAAAAAACTCGAGTTTCTGGGAAAACTCTAACTTTATATGAGACTGAGTAACTCACCTTTAGTAGAAAGAGACCAGATAAAGGTTCCTCATGTCATGGACGGGAATTGAACCCAGGTCTTTCTGACCAAAGGGCTTCGTCTATACCGACTGAGCTACAGAGGCTCTAAGTATAGTGTTACTTATGTGTATGCTGTAATATTTTTTTTTTTCAGTAATAAGATTTTGAGTCTTAATTTTTAATATCTAATACTATTCAAAATTTACTTTTTTCCTATACGCTGAAATGTAGAGTTTATTATTATAGTTTTTTATGATCAGAATAAATACAAAAATTCTTATTGAAAAAGAAACTGGAAATATGAATCAATTAAATTTTTAGCAATTCCTAAGGTTTCTCAGGAACTACAATATCCAGATTTCCAAATATAAAAAATGTCAGTAATTTAGAAACTTCAGTGTGAATGCAGGTGGAAAACACACAGTGAGTAGTAAGGACCATACTCATTCCATTATTATAAAATTTCTTGATGATCTTTTGGTTAAAAGATGGATTCTCTGGAAGATAATTTTTATACGAGTTTGCTTAAGAATTATCTAAAAGAACAATTCTTAGTAGAACATGTTATATTTAAATACAAATAATTTATGATTTCTAAAATAATGTCTAATGTAATGAGATTATATAAATAATTTTGTGTGCATAAAAGAAAATCAAACCATATGTTGTGGGTTTGTAAAATATTGATCCCTTTCTCATCTCTCTCTTATGTGATAGGCCCAATGGCCTGTCATTTAAGTACATTGGGCTTCATGGAAACCTAATTAAAGGTCTGATACCATGTTTAATCCTATCAGCATAGTGTATTAGGCTGATAGGATCTTATCAGCGGAGTGTATTCAATATAATTATTCCAGTTTTCTAACTGACCACATGTTTATTAAAGAAAACTGTTTTTAAAACTAAACAAGTACAGTAAATCTCCGAAGTTACGTGGTAGGTGGGACCAACAAAACGCGTGTAAGTCAAATTCGCATAACTCGGAGTATAATTTTGCATGTAATTTATATATACAAACATACAATTGGGACCAAAGGTTTACAAAAACACCTATATTTTTTAAGAAATGTAATCATAATTGTAGTTTTTTGTACATAAAAAAAAGAGTTATTTCGATGTCGATGGTTTCATAAAATCTAATTGATTCGTCTGATGGCATAATGTCTTTTTCTTGTCACACAAAATTTCTTCATAGCAAGCTAATGATTTTTTTTATGCCTTGCCTTTTGCCTTGTGGCTACAGTTCATTCCTCGTTAGAATCTATGTCCTCCAAAATCTGTAAACTTTTCTTTTATGATTGTTCTTACTGTGGATTCCTGTAGATCGAACTTCTTTGCTAGCTCACAAATTTTCATTCCGCCTTCAAAATCCTTAATAATGTTGAGTTTTGTTTCCAAAGTCAATGTTTTTCTTTTCTTGCTAGCTGTAGAAGAATCGGACTTGCTTCTTTTGTATGACATTATTATTTTTTATGTGATAAAATTTTTATCAAGAACATAGCATTAAACAATCATAAGGTTTGTAGATTATAAAAATCGTGTGTGAATGGAGACCGTGCGAAACACGTCAGTGCTTGTTCACAACGTGTGCGACACTGGCGCCGGCGTCTGAAAGATACGACTAGTGATGAGGCGTGAAGCGGGACGGGAATACGTACATATAAGAAACCACGTAACTCCGGATTCGCGTAAGTCGGGGTATGACTGTACTAAAAACAACACCCGACAAGTGTCGTTAGTCATCAGACTAACATCTTCAGTCATTTACTAAAATACCAGTATGTACATATGTTGTTTATTATTGGGTAGTTATAAATGCACACATATATGTCTAGAAATTATGTTATATGTAATTTTTTCTCCTGTTGTTATCAGAGATCTCTAGGAAATCAGTGATTCATTGTTGGAGGCTATACATTACCAGGAGCAGCTCATGCATAGGCACTGGGAACTGCAACACCCCCAATTTTTCTTGATATATAAATATATTTATTAATTTATTTATATTTGCTTGTAATATTTAATTTTATCATTAACAATCCTATACAATTCTCTTATTTTGTATAAAAAATAATAAAAATCCATCTTGTAGCACTTAGGAGAGTGAAGGACTCTAGCAGCACTGTTTACCACAGTGTCACATTGCTACGCACGCAAGCATATACACATATAATGAGATGCGAGCTATTAGCGTAATGCGGCACTTTCCGGTTCGCAGTTCCACTGTTGTTTATATGCAGTTTGTGCCAGTAGTAGAGTGTTCGTAGTGCTTATCATGTTTACTCCATCTCTTTAAATATTTGGACATTACAATTAAAGACATAACATTTGTTATAGTTTTTATTTTAGAACAGTATTGGGGTTATGATAATGGATTTTAGTTTTAAATAATTTTGAATTATACTCAACTGTATAATTTTATCGATAGTAAACAATATTTTTTCATGTTTAATTTTTTTAAAATTTTTACCATAATTTTGATATTTTATACAAACATGTATACACTGTACTTACAGTGTGTATGTATATTTCGAAAGTTACAACGCCCCCACGATTTCAAGCCACGAGCCGCCACTGCACATTACCCACCCAAGTTGTCATGCTTATTCTTGAATTCATTCACACTACTTGCACTCATTACTACTCAAAAAGTAAACCATTCCAATCATACGTTGCTCTTTGAGAGAAAAATCCAACCCTCATCTGTTTCTTGACCACATTCATTCTCAGCATCCAAGAATGTCCTCTTGTCTTCTATGAAATAAAAAATTTCATCTGCTCATATGCTGTTTGATCTCTAGAAATGGTCTTCATCATACCACCTATATTTATTCTGTTTGCTAGTGTCTGTGGTCCATACATTCTCATTCTGTCCTAATATCATCTTTAACACCATCCTTTGCACCCTCTGCAGTGTATCTACATTACTCAAATCTGCACATAGTAATGCACAGATCTGGGTTTTTTTTTTTAGATAATTTAGGTGCAGGTCATATCAAGTTCTCTTTTAAATAAATAAAAAAAAAATGACACAGGTAACATGACCTATTTATCCTGTTTGTTTCAGCATTGCTATTATTTAGGTTGTATTTACAGTCTTTGTTATATGACCTTGAACTTACTGTATCAATACACCAAGATCCTTACACTAAACAGTTTCTTCTAGAATGACCATGCCAATGTGATGTACCATTGGAGGTCTGATTTGCTGAAAATTTGGAAATCTGCTAAAATTTTTTTGAGATTGGTGGAGGTAAATTGGCCAACTAGAAATCCAAGATGTCACCATATTGTTCAAATTTTGAAGGGCAGCTTCCCATGTATTTGATGAATTTTAATGTTATACATAAACATTAATAATTTAGAACTTATAAATTAATGTATAATGTAATGGAATTTATTATTATTACTGACACCTCCAGGGAGTCCAAAGACTCATCAGGGGAGGCACCTACTCTCCACCACTCAATCCACCAACGCCATCTACCGCCCACCACCACTACTAGTATTTTTCACAATCACAAACATCCATGCCCACAGCAGAATTCGAACCCACAGCCTTTTGGCTGGAGAGAGGATATGCTAACCACTCGGCCAACCAGGCCAGCAAATTATTTTTTAAATAATTTTGCTTCCAAGTAATTTATTTGACAACACACATCATGATACCATGACTGTAAATTGGTAATTTATTTGTCTCTAATTAATACTTCTGTTCATGTTTCTTCTTTCCTTGCTTAAACATGCCAATCATATTCAAGTGGTTTATATCTCTTTGATGTAGGTTTACATGTAACTCATAGAAATTTTCTCTTAATAATTAGTTTAGGTAAATATCCTGAAAGCAACAGATTCTTTTCCTCCTCTACACAGCTTTGATTTCAATGGAAAGCAAATGCCATAATTTGTTTGTGTGTGTGTTTATATATCCACCTGATATACAAACAGAAAGCTAGACAAATTCATTTATCTGCCCTGCCCCATGGGTAAGTCCAATATGAGATGACTGTCTATGATCTGCAGATGGGTTAAATTTTTCATGGGGATATGGGAAACATAACACAAGAATGATCACTTAGAAAGTTCAAATAAATTAAAATAGTTAAAAATGACATACTTTTTCAAACTAATAGAAAAAAAATGAATAAACAGAAAAATCTTTGGTTTTTAACAAAAGATTTTTCTAATTCAACCCAATAACAAATTCATCAAAATGTTGATGCCTTTTATTCTATTAGTTGATGTTACAAAATAGTGATTTCACTGTATTTGTTTTTATTTGATGCATATTTGTTTTTGTTCTTTATAAACGAGTAAGTTTAATTACTGTTACTATTGTTTTTATAGTGATAAAACTAAACAGCTGGAATTAATTCCGAAGTTGGCAAAGCTTCTTAAGGTGCTTGGGAAAAAAGAGAAAGTAAGCTTTTCTTAAAATGCTGTTTACCCTGAGTAGTTACAAATTTACACCTTTTCTCTGTCTGTCTAGTAATCGATGGTGATTTGAAATGGTTTTTAATGCCAAATCTCTTTTTGGAATTCTCTCTCTCTCTCTCTCACACATATGCATGTGTGTGTGTGTGTATGTATGTGTTGAACAAAACAGTTTTATTTTTTATATGAAAAATATTACAGTACTCACATAAGAGGAAGTAGGGCTCCCACTTCTGGAAAGTTTAGTTTTTAACCATGTCACCCATAGAAATTGACTAGAACTTCAGCTGTTTTAAACAATATAATACTAGTTGGGGTTAGGAACATGATCTGGCAATAATCATCTGCCATACATTTGCCACCTGTATTCAATCATTGGTAGTTATAGGTGACAATTGTATGGTGGATGATTATCAACTACTGGTGATGATAAAGAGTGGAGGCCAGTTACCTACTGATTTCCAAAACATTAGAGCTAGAAGAATTCTGTCTACTATCTTTGAGGACTAAAGGTGCATAATAGAATTTATTTATTGATTCTTTTTTTCCTAAACATTCTGCCTACTATTTCTTATGTACTACAGATTGACTAGCCTATGTACCATTGAATGTGTAATTTGGATAGGGAGCACCTCACAGACTAGTCACTGTTTTGGTCACTTGCTTCTGAACCCTCTTCACTCTTTTTCATATCCCCAAGAAACTCAGACAATCAAATTTGTGCATCTTAGTCCAAATGGGATCATATCAAAGAAGTCTTTAAAGAGAGAGAGAGAGAGAGTACCGTATTTTCCGGTGTATAAGACGCACTTTTTTACCTTAAAAATTCATCTTAAAAATGGGGTGTGTCTTATATAATGAAGGTAAAGATTGTTTCCTCTTTTCAAAGTCATACGCACTCCCTTTTATGTTCCAAGATCTTTGTAGGCAGTTAATGGTGCAATCAAATTGATGCGCGACCTTCACGTGACTTCTAGCGCATCATTGGCTAAGAACGGGGAGTCCCTATTCAAGTTTCATAATATCTTATCCGAGTAATCAGTTACCAATGTTTATCAGTATTGAGTTGACGTGTTGAGATATTTTGTGTTCAGTTTGATATTCCCCGTAGATTTTAGTGATGGAAAAAAACAGGCGACATTCATATACTTCAAGTTACAAATAGCAGGTTGTAAAATATGCAGAAGAACACGGGAATAGGGAAGCTGAAAGACATTTTGGACCTCCGCCTACAGAAAAAATGATTAGAACTTGGCGTGGTCAGAAGGAGATTTTTTACAATTTGCATAATGAAAAGCACGCAGAATGTGGAAAAATTGCGAAGTGGCCAGAACTAGAGACTGAAGTTTTGAAATGGGTGCAAGAAAATCGGCAAAATGGCATTGCCATTTCAACAAAAATGATTCGTACACATTAAAAATTACCTATTATTTTATCCATTTTTTTTAAAATCATACTTTAAAGTTTAGGTTTTTTCCAGAAAATTGTGTTAAATTTTTTGGGTGCGTCTTATACATAGGAATGTCTTATACACCGGAAAATACGGTACTCTCCTTATCCTTGCTTTTCAGCCTGCATGTTTATTAGCATTGAAGTGTCCTTTAAGCAATTACCAATCGTCCCCAAATCCATAGTTTCATCGGTTTCCTGCAGTACAATTCCATCACTATAATACATAAATTTACAATTAATTCAGCCCATAGTGTATAACTTGACACTTTATCTTGTTAAACTGTCAATTATTATTATCCTTTTTTTTTTTTTTTTCCTCACACTGACAAACAGAAAGATTACCAAACCAAGTATTAAGTTACAAACCCTTAGGGAAAAGAAAACCAGGACATCCTCTAAAGAGATTCTATAGACAGACAGAGTTACCTTTAGCACATCACTGGTCACCTGCCTTCTCTTTGATTCATATACTTCACCACATATTTCTATAATGTCTCTCCAATTGCTATTTTCTTATCTGTCACCAAGTTATGCAATAAGGTTTCTTGTGATACCGTATTCTGACAAATGCCTTCACAAAGTCTATCAGTATCATGGTTATAGCCATTTCACTTATCCAACTTGGCTATTGCCTGTTCAAAGCGAGTAATGTTTTGGGTGGGAGTTACATAAAGTTATTGATAGTCCCCTTCACAAATGCCCATGCTGTTTCCCATAGTAATGTTTCTATCTGCCCAGTCCTGAATTCTGCCATTGGCCATCTTTTCAGTACCTTAACCATTATACCTGAGATAGCAATTGGTATGTAATTTGTTAGCTCTGTCTGGGAGCCTCCTTAATGTAATGGGACTGTTTGTCTTTCTGCTCCATTGGGATGCTGTCAGCGCTGAGACTTAAATTAAACAGACTGCTTAGGGGTACTGCAATTTTTCTTGCTTCTTTTTCTGTAACCAATGGGCTATTATTCCATCCATTCCCATTTATCTCTACTCTCATATCAATCCTTCACATCAATCTCTGGATTATCTCCACTTGGATGATACATGTTTGCAAGATCACACAGTCAATCAGATAGTTCTGTTTCTGTCATCTCCCTACCATCAGTGCTCATTAAAGTTATTTTTCCATGATCATTCTTCTTTGCATAAGCAAAAGATTCTGGGATTTCTGTTTGGTGTGCTTGGCTAATTAGTGGTGAATTACTGGAACAGATTGCAGAAGATAGTCATGAGTGCACAACAGTGAACAAGTTTAAGGAGTGGTATGATAGATACTGTGTGATTAATGATTAGTGGGTCTCTCATGATGAGTCTTTGGACTTCATTGAGAAAGCTATATAATAATAATTTCCTCTCATAATCTGATCTTTTATAACTCACTATGCTGTCATTCTTCTTGCTTGGGCTTTGTACTGCTAATGAGCCTGTATATTGCCTTGTATAATGGGATAAATGGAACATTGTATAATGCAGTTCATAGTATATATATTTAATTTGTAAGTCAGCAGTTAGAATTGAAGAAAATGCAGGAATATGGTTTGGTATTAAATCAGGTGTGATACAAGGATACACAATATCTTTAGTCATATTCTTCATCTATATGGATCATTATGAAAGAAAGTGGCATTAAACCTGATATTAGAATTGGAGATATCAAATTTAGCTCTTTGCTTTATGCAAATGATGTCTTCATCAAATTCTTGACATGTACCTCAAGGGGTGTACAGGATATGATAGTACTACATGAAAAATTTACATCATTACTAACTTCCTATCTACAATTTTCCTCCAAATCAGTCTATTACTTGTCAAGACACCTATATTATCATTATCAGATCTTATATTTCTATCGTCTAAAGCACATTGTACCGTATCAATCCACCTATATCTTGGTCTTCCTCTGGGTCGTTTTCCTGCCAACCTGGCAGAGAACACTTGTTTTGTTAATCTTTCCTCGCCCATTCTGTTTAAGTGACCATACTACTTGAGATTAGCTCTGCTAATGCATTCCTGGATGCCGACAATGTCAAGTTCTTTCCTAATATCCTTGTTTTTAATATGATATTGCCATTGATGCCATCTGTTCACGCCTCTAATCTTTCTCAGGACTCTCATATCTGCGGTCTCTAGTCTTTGGTCAACTGTTTTACTTCTCACCAGCTCGCAAATCCATAAGTTAAAATTGGTTTGAACACTGTCTTGTATACAGCTAATTTAGTGTTCTGACTAATTTCTCTCTTATTCCATATGAATTTATTCAACTGACTTCCTACCATACCAGCTTTGTTGATCTGTTGTCTATTTCCATGTTTAATTTACCATCTTCAGTAAAAATCGTACCTAAGTAGCTGAAATGTTTTACTTGTTCCACAGGTTCCCCGTTCACAACACAATTGACATTTTCAACAATTCTACCTATTTTCATTGTCTTTCATTGTCTTTTTAATGCTGACCTTCATATCATATCTATTACAACAGTTATTCAATTTAGTCAGGGACTCTTGCAAACTGGTAGCGGATTTATTTAGAAGTATAACATTGTCTGCATAAAGCAAAGAGCTGACATTAACATCTCCAATTCTGATATCATGTTTAATACCACTTTCCTTCATAATGTGATCCATATAGATAATGAATAACAGAGGGGATAATGTACATCCTTGTCTCACACCAGATTTAACATTAAACCATCTTCCAGTACTTCCTTCAATTCTAACTGCTGACTTACAACTCAAATACAGACTAAGTATTGTTTGATATAATGTCCTATTGACGCCATATAACTGTAGCGTATTGAAGAGCTTCTCTCTTGGCACCTTGTCATATGCCTTTTCCAGATCGACAAAACTTAAATACAGATTTCTGTTATATTCCCATGCTTTCTTAACTATTTGTCGTAAAGTGAAGATCTGATCCTGACAGCCTCTATTTGGCCGGGCCTGAATCCAGCTTGTTCTTCACCAAGCTTTTCTTCCACAATTCTTTTCAACCATTTCTTAAGTATGCTTGCATAGATCTTGCCATGAACACTCAGTAGGGAATCAGTTTTATTTCCCTTTTTATATATGGGTACTATGATAGCTCTACTCCAATCATCGGGAATTCGTCCATCTGTCCAGGCTTTCTGAACTATGCAGTGCAGCCACTGTAACATTTTTATACCACCATATTTCAGCATTTCTGGTCGAATATCATCTACTCCTGCTGCCTTTCCACATTTCAACCCTTTGATGGCTTTTTCTACTTCAAGTATGGATATGTATTCCTGACTGTATGCCTGTTGAGTGTTTTTTACCACTGTGCTATCACTGCTTGTTTCATTTAGCAATTTTTCGAAGTAATTACTCCATACTTCAAGGATATCTTTTTCTCCTGTTTTTCATGTCATCTTTATCATCCTAACTCCTTTTACAGCACTCTTTCCTCCATTTCTAAGCTTCTTCAACAACCTCCAGAATATCTTCCCATCTTCTTGATATTTATTTTCTATGTTCTTGCCAAAGTCCTCCCATGACTTTTGTTTAACTAGTTTTACACAGTGTTTTGCTTTCTTACATTTGTCTCTGTATTCTCTAAGAGCAAAAGCTGACTTATTTGCCAAGTACTGATTTTTCTATCCTTGCAGGCGACCTCACCACATGCCTCTCTGGCTGAATCAATCAAGGTTTTCTTCAAGGCTTGCCACTGAATCTCTAAAGTTTGGTTCCTGTTCTCAAACTCTTTCATTTTTTTTCAATAATCTTTGTGTATTTTAGTCTACAGTTCACATCTGAGAGCTGTTCAACTTTTATTTGCTTTAAAACTTTCTTACATGTTATTCTTTTCAATACGAAATTGAATTTTATCCTGCTCAAGACTAAATAGTGATCGCTTCCAATTTCAAATCCTCTATACACTCTGGGGTCCTGCACCAGGGAGAAAACATCACTATCAACAATAACATAGTCAATGAGACTTTTCTTATTCCTTGCCTCTTCTCTCCATGTGAATTTGTGCACATTTTTACGTTGGAACATGGTGTTTGTAATAACCAGTCCATGTCCTGAGCAGAAATCCAACAGGTATTTGCCATTATTATTGGCTTTGCTCTTTTCTCCAAATTTTCCCAAAATATTTTTGTGTGTCTGACAATCATTTCCTGCTCTGCTATTTAGATCCCCAACAATGACCAACTTTTCCTTGTTCATTGTGTCAGTTGCTTTTTCTAAAGCATCAAAAAATTCCTCCACTTCTACCTTAGTAGAACCTTCTGTGGGACCATAGGCACAAATAAGTCTCATTGTCCAATTCCCCATTCTGATAGTTGCCCACATCACTCTACTTGTGACTGCCTTCCATTCAAGAAGATTAGCCTCGTATTTTGTGTTGATTATTATGGCTACTCCTTCTTTTCCTTGATTGTCATTTCCTGAATATAACATTTTGTATTTATTGTTCAGAAAGATCTCACCAGTTTTTGTCTTTTTTTTGTTTCAGTCAACCCTATTATGTTGATCTGGTACTTATCTAATTCATCAGCTAGCTCCATTTCTTTTCCATTCAGGCTTCTTATGTTGATAGGACCGATCTTTAACTCTGGTGATGTTGAGTTGTGGTGTGCTTTCAGATTTGTTTCAGTAGCTGACTTTTCGCTGTTCGCCCTGGTTCCCTGCCGAAAACAATCGGGGCCTTGTTTAACCAGGGGCGACGCCACAGCCAGCATGAAATTTTGTCATGTTGTACCATCATTTTCTATATTGGTTTAAGGCAATAAGAATACAATTTGGTTGGCTAAATCCCAAATTGCCAGCCCATCGTCATTCGTTCAGTATCCAGGTAGATACCCAACAGGGTGCACCACGAGAAGGTGAGGATTGGACATTAGGTCAGAAGCCCTGGTTGGTTCTCTGCATCCCTTTAAAGGCTATGTGGAGGTCTCCTCTCAGTTATACAGCTTTGACCCTTAAGCACGATGTTGTATTCCTAAACACATCCAGTGCAAGTCTCCAGGATTTTCTAACTAAATTGAAAACATCTGTAATAGATTTAGCATGAAAATCAGCAATAAAAAGACTAAAACTATGACAGTTCTATAGGCTCTTTGTTCAGCTGCATTATAAACGGAGAGCCTACAGAACAAGTAAAATATTTCAGCTATGTAGGCACAGTTTTTTGTGAGGATACACAGATAAATAAAGCTGGTATGATGGGGAGTTAGTTGAATAAATTTATATGCAAGATGAGAGAAATTGGTCAAACTAGCAGTATTGTATACTGCTAGTTTGACCAATTTCTTGACCAATACACTGCTCAAGCCAGTTGTAAGTAATGGATTGGAGAGTTGGATTAGGAAAAAAGTGCTTGATGAAAAATTAGAGACCAGAGATATGAGAGTTTTTGGAAGGTGCCTGAGCAGATGGCATGGATGGCAGAACATATTAAAATGAAACCATTAGGAAAGAACTCAGCATTGTTTGCATTCAAGCATGTGTGCAAGGTGGTATGGTCACTTAAATAAAATGGGAGAGGAAAGATTAGCAAAAACAGGTGTTTGCTGCCAATATGATAGGAAAAAGACCCAGAGGAGTACCAAAGTCTAAGCGAATTGATTCTGTCAAAAGTGCCTTAGAAGAACAAAATGTTAGATATGACAATATCGAGGTGCTGACAAGAAATAGACTAATTTGTAGGAAAATTCTTGATAGAGATTAACAATGTCAATTTAATCAAAATATTAAGGGTATATAATAGGAAATTGATGATGATAATTTCCTTTCATAATCTGATCTTGTTCTTCTTCACTGTGCTATTGCTCTTGTTTTTGCTTCGTACTACTCATGAGCCTGTTGATTACCTTTCTCCTTGCATATCCTCTACAGCATTTTATTTATTTTTGCTGCTCCTCCTTAATGATGCTACTAATCTGTACACCATTAACATCCCTTCCTTAAAGTTTTTTATGCTATGATACTTTCCAACTGTCTCTCGAGTTTTTTCATTTTTATAGTTTCACATATCATCATCATCAAATTCCTGCCATGTACCCTCAAGGGGTTGTACAGGATATGATAGTATTACATGAAAAATTTACATCATTACTAACTGCCTATCTACAATTTTCCTCCAAATTAGTCTGTTACTTGTCAAGACTCCAATATTATCAGATCTTATATTTCTATCGTCTAAGGCACTTTGTACCGTATCAATCGACCTATATCTTGGTCTTCCTCTGGGTCGTTTTCCTGCCAACCTGGCAGAGAACCCTTGTTTTGCTAATGTTTCCTCTCCCATTCTGTTTAAGTGACCATACTGTCTGAGATTAGCTCTGCTAACCCATTCCTGGATGCTGACAATGTCAAGTTCTTTCGTAATATCCTCGTTTTTAATATGATATTGCCATTGATGCCATCTGTTCATGCCTCTAATCTTTCTCAGGACTCTGATATCTGCAGGCTCTAGTCTTTGGTCAAGTGTTTTACTTCTGAACCAGCTCTCAAATCCATAAGTTAAAACTGGTTTGAACACTGTGTTGTATACAGCTAATTTAGTGTTCCGACTAATTTCTCTCTTATTTCATATGAATTTACTTCCTACCATACCAGCTTTGTTGATTCTGTTGTCTATTTCCATATTTAATTTACCATCTTCACTAAAAATTGTGCCTAAGTAGCTGAAATGTTTTACTTGTTCCACAGGTTCTCAGTTCACAACACGTTTGACATTTTCAACGATTCTGCCTATTTTCATTGTCTTTGTTTTTTTCATGCTGACCTTCACACCATATCTATTATAACAGTTATTCAGTTTAGTCAGGGAATATTGCAGACTTGTAGCGGATTTATTTAGAAGTATAACATCGTCCACATAAAGCAAAGAGCTGACATTAACATCTCCTATTTTGACATCATGTTTAATACTACTTTCCTTCATATAGTTTCACATGTATCCCTTCTTAATTGAAAATTCCACATACTCAGCATATCCCTGGTCTGAATACTATGATTACTCTTGCCATTTTGAGTCATAGTGGTTGGTTATCTTGGTTATGGACAAATTTTCTGATGCTGTTATCAGATACAGCACATTTTATTTGACAAACAAAGTTTGCATGAAGTATCTTCATGACTAGTCTACTTGTATAGTAAGATTGCCAACTTCACATGAATTGCCTCAATATCCTTTGATGCAAAAACTTTATGGGGAAGGACTACATTATTGCCCAGACTGGTTTTGACCTTTATTGAAGTCTCATTACTGGTGAAGTGATACACCTTTAAAATGGTCTATCACTATACAAGTAATAAATTGTATATAGAAAATATATGACTTCTGCATTGATTTAACATTGGTATCTTTCTGGGGCTGACTCCCACTAATGAGATCTCAATAAAAGTTAAACTTGTCTGAGTAATGATCCTTCCCATAATAATTTTTCAGCACAGCATATGGAGGCAATTGATGTCAAGTCAGCAGTCTTTCTATATATAAGTATACCAGGTATGAAGATACTTCATGTGTAAACTATGTTTTGCTTACACTTGGGTAAAGGATTAAAACAAAAGTATAATTTCTTGTCAAGTATAGCATACTTTGTAACTCAGCAGTAAAATTTTCTACAGATTCAACACACTCAAACTCTGGTTCCTTTCTGCTACATTCTGTTTTAGGTAACTCTCTAATTAGCTGCATAACTTCCATTTCCATGTACTGTATATTTTCTCCTTCCAGTTTGAATTCCCCCCCCATAATGATTACTTGCCTTCAGTTAATTTGCCATTATGTGTCATCCACATCTCTTATATCCTTTGGCCAACAACAGCAATAATAATAATAATTATTATTATTATTATTACATGATCCTTCCAGGGAGTCCAAAGACTTATCGTGGAAGGGCACCTGCTCTACAGCTCTCTGTCTCCACCACTCAATCCATCAACTACAATGAACCGCAACTACCATCATCATTATCTACACCGATGTCATCTACCACCCACCAACCACCACTAGTATTTTCACAGACAATCACAGCAGGATTTGAACCTGCAGTCTTTTGGCTGGAGAGCAGATACACTAACTGCTCGGCCAACCAGACCAGCATAATAAAGGTAACAGCCTTTCTATATATAAGTATATTAAGTATGAAGATACTTCATGTGTAAACTATGTTTGCTTACACTTGGGTAAAGGATTAAAACAAGAGTATAATTTCTTGTCAAGTATAGCATACTTTGTAACTTAGCAGTAAAATTTTCTACAGATTCAACACACTGAAACTCTGGGTCCTTTCTTCTACAAATCTATAATAATAATAATATATTTCTGTGCCCTGAAAGATTTTGTGTGTATAAAAGTGCTGCTTTTACAATGTTATTAGTAGTGACAAGTCCCCTTCTTCTTGAAAATATTCAGGGTGCTCTTCATCTGTCTAGGATATAAGCCTATTATAAAAGACTTTTCATCTCAAGCTATCTCATGCAGAGGCAGCAAGGTTCCTTTCTCTCCCAGAAGTGGGTCCCCACCCCCATAAAACACACCAACAAGCCAGAGACATACATACATATTGACAGACAGCCGAGTGTGGGGATAGGACTAACTGTCTATCATTAATAAAAATTAATTGATAAGAAGCTAAGTTACTTGAGGGTAACAAGTTCATTATGCCTAATATAAAAAATAGGATGAGATGGGATATAAAATACAGTACATTAATCCATTTTATTTATAAATTTGTTTATTATCATTTTCTGTGATTTTCTAATAAATAGTAATATTTTTTTTGTAGCATTTTGAACTTCTAAAAAGATATGTCTGCCTGGCTTCTGATAATATCTCTCAAGAAAGCTTGGCTTGGAAGGCTGTGGTAAATGAGTTTTCTGATGAACCAAATTTAAGTAAAGAAAATCAGATGCTGGTAAGAATTTTATATATATATATATATATATATTATTTTTTTTTTTTTCAGAATTCATTTTTACTCGGTTGGAATATTATGAAAAAGCTTTAATGACTGATACCGAGAGAAAAAAAGATGACATGGTATATTTGAAAAGATACTACTAGTTTACTAGTTTCGTTGAATAGATCAACATCTTCAGGTATCACAATCAAAGAAATAGATAAAGAATTACAGAGACTTAAAATTGTAATAACAGAACAAGTACAAAAAAGACAGCGTGTTTGAAAACAAAAAGCGAGCTTGAGTTCCAAACAAACAAAATTATTAGAGAGCAAAAGGAAAGGGTGAAAGAAATGATTGTTGTGGCAGGTACGAATGATTTGAAAGGAGATAAAATGGAAATGATAGAAGACCTGAATGAATTGTTTGAGGTAGCAAAAGAAAAGAGTGAGAGAGTTAGAATGATTAGTCTTTTGCCACGGTATGACAGTGAAATGTTTAAAAGGAGGGCCATAATTGCGAATGACTTCATGCGTGGGTTATGTATGACGAGTGGTGCGGAATTTGTGGACATGTGGAGTGAGTTTGATGGGCGAAAGGATCTATATAAGATGGATGGCTTGCATTTGAATGGTTATGGTGTAAGAAGACTTGAGAAAGTGTTGCTGAATGTAGTGGATGTGCAAATTCAGGGAAACTAGATTCGTTAAGGGGGGGGGTAGATATACAGTCCTTAGGGAGGCATTTGAATGTAAGAATGAATATAATATGCTAGAGCAAATAAGGACAACAAACCAGAGTGGGATAGTTAATATAAGGCATCAAGGTAGGGTTGGGGGGGGCTAATGGGGGTCTTAAATTCATGTACACTAATACTAGGAGTATTAGGAACAAGAAGGAAGAGTTTTTGGCCATGGTTGGCACTTCCAGACCACAGGTTATTGGTATTAGTGAAACATGGCTGACTGTAGATGATATAGCTAGTGGGATTGAATGTGATGGGTATAGTGTGTTCAGGAATGACAGAGAGAATAAAATGGGGGGAGGAGTATTGTTGATGATAGCTGATGAGCTACAGCCAAGGAGAATAGAAGTTGAATTGCAGGATAGAGAAAAGAGCACATTTGAGACCATTTGGTGTGAGATTGTGGCTAGCAGAACTAAATATACAATTGGGTGCTGCTATAGACCAGGTGATGGAAAAGATGGTGGTGACAGTATGCACAAGCAAATAGAAGAAATGAATGGAAGGAGGGTGATTATTATTATGGGAGATTTCAACTATGGTCGCATTGATTGGAGTGAGGAGAGGACACACGGGAGGAAGGAACTGGATTTTATGCAGTTATTAAGGGATAACTATCTGCGACAGCATGTAATGGAAAATACTAGGGGTCAGAGAGTGCTTGACCTAGTAATTACATCTGAGGATTTGGCTGTAACAAATATGACCACATTGCCACCAATCGGTGAGAGTGATCATAGGGTCTTGACTTGGGAGGTGGCTAAAGGTGTAGAATTTTCAATTAAGACAGGTTACATGTGGAATTATCGGGCTGGAAAGTATGACAAGCTTAGGAGTTTGATTGGCTCAGTGCCATGGCATGTACAACTGCAAGGACTAGAAGTTGATAGTGCATGGGAGGTGGTTAAGAAGTGCTTGCATGAAGCAATGACTGACTGTATACCTAGAGTCCGAATAATAAATCAAGTAGGGGTTAAATGGATGAATAACACCATTAAGCTTGAGCTGCAAAAAAAGAAACAACTATGGAGGGAATTTAAGGAGAAAGGTGACCGGCAGGCACATGAACGGTATAAAGCGCAAGCCAGAAGGGTGACGAGTGTGGTAAGAAAAGCAAAAAAGGATTACGAAAGAACATGGGCCATGCAGGCTAAAGAGAATCCTAAACAGTTAGATATGTAGCAAGTAAAAGGAAAAATGTACATGGCAGAATGATTTAAAAGAATGCCGATGGTAGGGAGGTAACTGAATCAGTTGAGATAGCTGATTACTGAGTGAGCACTTTGCAAGAATATATCATCCAGGTGGTGACATTGCAGAAACGAATAAACCAGTAGATTATACGGGAATTGTGGTGAATGAAGTGGAGGTGAGTAGTCTATTGCATAACCTCAATGTCAATACATCTGTGGGGTTGGATGGTATACCAGCTCGTGTAGTACGAGAAGCAGCTAATGAATTGTCAGTACCCTTGACCATTTTGTTTAATTTGAGTCTCGGGTCTGGGTTAGTCCCGAGGGGGTGGAAGGAGGGGAAAATAGTTCCACTGCATAAAGGTGGTTCCAAGACCGCTGTTGTAAATTACCGACCGATTAGCATATCAGGAATCATTGTCAAGGTCTTAGAGAAATTAGTCAAGAAAAGAATACAGGATTGGATAGATGAAAATGGGATATTGTATGGGGGACAACATGGTTTTGTGAAGGGTAGATCATGCCTCAGTAACTTGCTCACATTTTATAACACAGTGACAGCTGAACTGGATAGGGGTAATGGGTTTACAGTGATACTACTGGACTTTGCCAAGGCCTTTGACAGGATACCACATGGAACCCTAATCAGTAAACTGGAGCAGATGGGGATAGATATAGGGTTGGTAAGATGGATAGGAGGGTGGTTGAAGGAGAGATACCAGAGAGTGGTTTATTCAGGAGTGGAGTCAAAAAGACGTCTTGTGACTAGTGGAGTGCCGCAGGGCTCTGTTCTTGGACCACTGCTTTTCAATTTGTTCATCAATGATATTGGAAAGGATTTGAGAGGAAGTGTTCACTTGTTTGCTGATGATGCAAAGTTGGGTAGAGCAATTGTGAGTGCACAGGATGTCAAAATTTTACAGGATGATTTGGATAGTTTGGAGGACTGGGCTAGGAAAAATGGATGTCAGTTTAATGTGGCAAAGTGTAAGGTTATGTACTTTGGGGTGAAAAGAATAGCAGCAGTATATCGCATAGGTGGAACCGTACTCCAGGAGATTGATGAGGCCAGGGATTTGGGAGTGCTGGTGGATAGGGAGTTGAAGTTTAGGGAGCACAATGCAAAAGTAACTAAAACAGCTCACCAAATCACTTGGCTTATGAAAAATACTTTAACATGCAGAGAGAAGCAAGTTGTTGTTCCTCTGTATCGAGCCTTGATAAGACCCCATCTGGACTTCTGTGCCCAGTTATGGGCACCAGGGTTTCTTCGTGATGGGGAGGAAGTGGAGAGGGTCCAGAGACGAGTGACCAAGATGATAGCAGTTCTGTGGAATGAACCTTATGAGAATAGGTTGAGGATTTGTGGGTTGCAGAAATTGGACGATAGGCGAAGGAGGGTTGATATGATTGAGACATTCAAATTACTGAAGGGTTTTTATAAGATTGATCCAGAAGATAATTTTGAAAATATGACTGGTGGTGGGAGGACTAGGGGCCATGCATGGAAGCTGGGCAAGAGTGTGGTTGACAAGGGTGTTAGAGCTAGGTTTTTTACTTAGAGAGTGGTGAATGAGTGGAATAAGCTTCCAGAGTCTGTTGTGGGTGCTACGACCGTGAATAAGTTGAAGGCAAGATATGATAGATACTGTGTGAATGTTGAATAGTTGTTCCAGACATGATGTTAGGGCCTCCCTCGATGAGTCTGTCGACTCCTTGGAGTTTCCTGGAACAATAATAATAATAATAAAACTTATACTATATGCTGTTGCGAGTTCGCCAATACTGAACGGAGGCAATGTGTGCATCAAAGAGATTGAAACTTACGCTGTTATTGATATGAGAAGAATCTAGAGAAATTTCTCTAGATTCGATAATCTTTCTCTCGAGTTCATCATAGCACACATGGATGTTAGAAGTTTGAGTCCAGTTCACAATGTGTTGGCAGCCTTCGTCTGAGTTAACTGAAAAGAGAACGTGGCTAGAGAGAGCGCTGGCTCTAGTCCTGTTATAGGAGATATCTCTAAAGTGTTCTTCCAAACATAGAAGGATGGATTTAGCAGTCTGGCCATAGTATGGCTTTCCACAATCACATAAAATCTTGTACACTCCTGGAAACTGAGTTGGAAGATGTTTCTCTTTAGGTTTACTAAGTATTGAACGAAGTTTTGGGAGTTTAGTGAAGCAAGTTCTGAAGTTAAACTTCTTGAGAATTTTTGCCAGTTTTGGTGAAAGAGAGCTGATGTAAGGCAAAGAGATGAAGGCTCTGAGGGAAGAGGGGTCTTCAGAAGTAGTTGAGTGACTCTGGGAAGAAAATTTGTCAATTTTCCTAGGAGAGAAACCATTATTAATAAAAGTTTTTTTAAGAAAAAGGAGTTCATTTTCAATTTCTGTTTCTTCTGTAAGTAAAGATTTTGCACGGTGAGCTGAGGTGGAAATAATATAAAATTTTTGTGGGGGATAGTGATGGGAGGAAGCATGAAGGTCTCTTCATGCTTCCTCATACTAATTCATGAAGCATGAATCAGTATGAGTAAGCTTTTTAAAAATTGAGATTTTAATACTCTCAGCACATCTGGTAAGTTTCAGGTCTAAAAAGGGGAGGCAGTCATCGGATTCCAGTTCGAAGGTAAAAGAGATTTTATCATGACACTTGTTTAGGTGGTCTAAAAATAAATTGAGGTTGTTGACACCATTCATTCCTTCCACCTTAAACTAAAATTCTGGTATCGCTATATGGATGATATTTTCCTCATCTGGGAAGATGGTGTCAATAACCTCAATTTTTTTTTTTTTGAGGAAGGATTTCCTTTCTGATTTCCTTTCGATTGTCTTTATATTTGCAACTTCTCACAAGCAAATTGGCCATTGTCTTTTAATCATAACCATCGCATCTAGCAATGTATAATCTTTCTTGTGTACCTCTGCAATATGACTTGATGGATTTTTGTATATTGCCAAGTCTTTGAATATATACTCTGCAGGTGAATATAATCAAAATAATTTTCATAACCAGATTTTATATGCACAGATTTATAGTTTGTGCATATAAAATCATATGAAATTGCAGCTTGTCTGGAAATAAACTTTAACATGATATATATTTTCAGAATAATCATTCTTCTTACACTCTGTTATTTAAAAATTCTCTTTCCTACCATTCAGTTGGATTTTTGGTAAAGTACATTCTTTGTGCCTCTTGCTATTCTTTTCCCATTAAAAAAGTATGTCATTTGCACATCATGTGTTCTGTATAGTAAAGAATTTGTTAATTATATATTTCAGATTTGTTGAAATATTTTATTTCAGTTTTGACTCATATGTTAAACTGATGCTATATAATACTTCTCTGCATATAGTAGAAATTAATTACAGGGGATCCCTGACTTGTGTAAGAGTTATGCAAACTACATAACCCAAATTTTACATAAGTTGGATTTAATCTCTCACCCATTAATCATACCATTAACATATATTAAAGATTATTTCTGTTAGTATTATTCACAGACTTTACACACAGATTGGATTTAGTATGTTATTAAACCAAAGTAATACAGTACAGTATAAACACTATAAGAAAATAGCAAAAAAATTAAAAATATACTATATTTATCATTTGACTTTCCTTGTGAAATTATCAAGGGATGACCGAACAGAGGCTTGTTTTTTCTCTTCAGTGTCTGGATAACAACTTAATGCATCATCTATTTTTCTTTGTAGTGAGGCATTGGGATTCACACAAACACTAAAAATATATAGCATTCAAACACACATAAGGGTCAAAGCCGTATAACTGAGAGGAGACCTCCACATAGCCTTTAAAGGAATGCGGGGAACCGAACAGGTCTTCTGACCTAATGTCCAATCCTCACCTTCTCGTGGCGCACCCTGTTGGGTATCTACCTGGATTCTGAACGAATGAGGATGGGCTGGCAATTTGGGATTTGGCTGACCAAATTGTATTCTTATTGGCTTAAACCAATATAGAAAATGATGGTACAACATGACAAAATTTCATGCCAGCTGGGCGTCGCCCGGTTAAACAAGGCCCCCATTGTTTTCGCCAGGGAACCAGGGCGAAAAGTCAGCTACTGGAACAATTCTGAAAGCATACCCCAAATGAACATCACCAGAGTTAAAGATCGGTACTATCAACATAAGAAGCCTGAATGACAAAGAAATCGAGCTAGCTGAGGAATTAGATAAGTACCAGATCGATATAATAGGGGTGACTGAACAAAAAAGATAAAAACTGGTGTCTGAACAATAAATACAAAATGTTATATTCAGGAAATGACAATCAAGGAAAAGAAGGAGTAGCCATAGTACTCAACACAAAATATGAAGCTAATCTTCTTGAATGGCAGGCAGTCTCAAGTAGAATGATGTGGGCAAATATCAGAATGGGAAATTGAACAATGAGACTTATTTGTGCCTATGGTCCCACAGAAGGTTCTACTAAGGTAGAAGTGGAGGAATTTTTTGATGCTTTAGAAAAAGCAACTGACACAATGAAAAAGTAAAAGTTGGTCCTTGTTTGGGATCTAAATAGCAGAGTAGGAAATAATTGTCAGGCATACAAAAATATTTTGAAAACATTTGGAGAAAAGAGCAAAGCCAATAATAATGGCAAATACCTGTTGGATTTCTGCTCAGGACATGGACCGGTTATTACTAACACCATGTTCCAACATAAAAATGTGCACAAATTCACATGGAGAGAAGAGGCAAGGAATAAGAAAAGTCTCATTGACTATGTTATTGTTGATAGTGATGTTTTCTCCCTGGTGCAGGACACCAGAGTGTATAGAGGATTTGAAATTGGAAGCGATCACTATATAGTCTTGAGCAGGATAAAATTGAATTTCGTACTGAAAAGAATAACATGTAAGAAAGTTTTAAAGCGAATAAAAGTTGAGCAGCTCTCAGATGTGAACTGTAGACTAAAATACATAAAGATTATTGAAGAAAAAATGAAAGAGTTTGAGAACAAGAAGCAAACCTGGAGATTTAGTGGCAAACCTTGAAGAAAACCCTGATTGATTAAGCCAGAGAGGCATGTGGTGAGGTTGTCTGCAAGGATAGAAAAATCAGAACTCCATGGTGGACACAGGAAGTTAAAGAGGCAGTGAAGGAAAAGAAGAAAGCATATCAAAAGTTCCTAGAAAATAAGTCAGCTTCTGCTCTTAAAGAATACAGAGACAAATGTAAGAAAGCTAAACATCTTTCTTACATTTGTCTCTGTATTTGTCTCTTTATTTTTTACATTTGTCTCTTTATTTTCTATGTCTTTGGCAAGAACATAGAAAATAAATATCAAGAAGGTGGTAAGATATTCTGGAAGTTGTTGAAGAAGCTTAGAAATGGAGGAAAGAGTTCCGGAAAAAGCAGTTAGAGATGATAAAGGTTACATGAAAACAGGAGAAAAAGATATCCTTGAAGTATGGAGTAATTACTTTGAAAAATTGCTAAATGAAACAAGCAGTGATAGCACAGTGGTAAAAAACACTGACTAGGTATGCAGTCAGGAATACATATCCATACTTGAAGTAGAAAAAGCCATCAAAGGGTTGAAATGTGGGAAGACAGCAGGAGTAGATGATATTCGACCAGAAATGCTGAAATATGGTGGTATAAAAATCTTAACAGTGCCTGGACAGAGGGATGAATTCTCGATGATTGGAGTAGAGCTCTCATAGTACCCATATATAAAAAGGGAAATAAAACTGAATGTGAGAATTACAGAGGTATTTCCCTACTGAGTGTTCTTCCTGGCAAGATCTATGTAAGCATACTTGAGAAACAGTTGAGAAGAATTGTGGAAGAAAAGCTTGGTGAAGAACAAACTGGATTCTGGCCAAATAGAGGCTGTCAGGATCAGATCTTCACTTTACGACAAATAGTTGAGAAAGCATGGGAATATAAAAAAGATCTCTATTTGAGTTTTGTAGATCTGGAAATGGCATATGACAAGGTGCCAAGAGAGAGAAGCTATTCAATCTACAGTTATATGGTGTCAATTGGGCATTATATCAAGAATACTTAGTCTGTATTTGAGTTGTAAGTCGGCAGTTAGAATTGAAGGAAATACAGGAAGATGGTTTAATGTTAAATCTGGTGTGAGACAAGGATGTAAATTATCCACTCTGTTATTCATTAGCTATATGGATCACATTATGAAGGAAAGTGGTATTAAACATGATATCAGAATTGGAGATGTTAATATCAGCTCTTTGTTTTATGCAGACGATGTTATACTTTTAAATAAATCCGCTACAAGTTTGCAAGAGTCCCTGACTAAATTGAATAACTGTTGTAATAGATATGGTATGAAGGTCATCATTAAAAAGACAAAGACAATGAAAATAGGTAGAATTGTTGAAAATATCAATTGTGTTGTGAACGGGGAACCTGTGGAACAAGTAAAACATTTCAGCTACTTAGGTACGATTTTTAGTGAAGATGGAAAATTAAACATGGAAATAGACAACAGAATCAACAAAGCTGGTGTGGTAGGAAGTCAGTTGAATAAATTCATATGGAATAAGAGAGAAATTAGTCAGAACACTAAATTAGCTGTATACAAGACAGTGTTCAAACCAATTTTAACTTATGGATTTGAGAGCTGGGAAGTAAAACAGAAGTAAGAAGAAGCAAAAAAGAAGTAAAACAGTTGACCAAAGACTAGAAACTGCAGATATGAGAGTCCTGAGAAAGATTAGAGGCGTGAACAGATGGCATCAATGGCAATATCATATTAAAAATGAGGATATTAGGAAAGAACTTGACATTGTCGGCATCCAGGAATGCCTTAGCAGAGCTAATCTCAGGTGGTATGGTCACTTAAACAGAATGGGCGAGGAAAGATTAGCAAAACAAGTGTTCTCTGCCAGGTTGGCAGGAAAACGACCCAGAGGAAGACCAAGATATAGGTGGATTGATACGGTACAGTGTGCCTTAGTCGATAGAAATATAAGATCTGATAATGATAATATTGGAGTCTTGACAAGTAACAGACTGATTTGCAGGAAAATTGTAAATAGGAAGTTAGTAATGATGTAAATTTTTCATGTAGTACTATCATATCCTGTACACCCCTTGAGGGTACATGTTAGGAATTTGATGATGATGATGAACACACAAAAAAACTTTTAACATGAGCAGGATGGTATACTGGGTGTTTCAAAAAGAATGACCCAATTTCAAATAATTATATTTAATAATGAAAATGTGGTACAGTTACATACCAAGTATTAAGTAAGGCCTAAAGTTTCACTCACCACAATTACAAATGGTACAAGTCGCATTCATTTATGGTTCGTGGTTGTAGAGATATACAATTTTCAAATCGGGTCATTCTTTTTGAAACACCCTGTATTTAGAAAGGAAACACACTTTTCTCAATTTTTTTATTTGCTTCTTAATACTTGGTATAAAACAGTTGTTTTTCAAGCCAGTAATTCAAGACCAGTCCATGACTAATATTAGTTGCAGCATTAGTTCTAGTTTTTCCTCTTCTTTTCATCTATCCATTTTTCTATCCACAGAATCTTTGTCTCCATCCTCATCTCCAGTTGAATAAATCATCATCAAATTTCCAATATGTATCCTTAAAGGACTCTCAGGATAATACCACATGAAAAGTTTACATTATTACTATCTTTCTATTGACAATTTTCCTCCAAATAAGCCTGTTATCTGTTGGGACTTCAGTATTATAAGATTTTATATTTTTGTCTCCTAAGGTGCTTCTAAACCAAAATCATGCATCGAATACCTACTGTTTTGCCAACCTTTCCTTTCTCATTCTGTTTAAGTTATCATTGGTTGTATCACTTGAAATTAGCTCTACTTACACATTCTGAAATGTTAACAGTGTTTAGTTCCATCCTAATATTTTCATTTTTAATATGATTTTCTATTGATGCTCTCTGTTCACTCCCCTAATTTTTCTCAGAATTCTCATAAGTGTGGTCTCCAGTCTTTGATCAACTGTTTTATTTCTAACCTATGATAAGAAACAAAACTCAGATCTCTCTCTCTCAGATCCATAATTTAAAATGAGTTTGAGCACTGCTGTTGTGTATACTGCTAGTTTAGTGTTTTGACTAATTTCTCTTTTATTCTATATAACTTTATTCAGCTGGCTCCCCACCATACCAGCTTTGCTTATTTTATTATGTATTTTTTCCATAAAATAGAAAAAATACTACATGTCCCCCTACTTCTCCCTCATCAAACACACAGGAGCAAATCACCACTATTCCTATTCCATATGTCCAGAGTACATCTTGAAAAGTTAGCCAAAGTACTAATTAAATATAACTTTCATACCACTTTCAAACCACACATCAAATTCATCATCATCATCATTAGTGTTCTGTCTCTTGACAGGTTCAATGGTATAACTCAGCAGATTCTCTTCCCCCAATTTCCTCTGTCTCTTGCTTCCTCCTTCATTTCCTGATATCTTCTTGTTCCCATTATATCATCAAGCATCATTAGTCATCTTCTTCCTCTTGGTCGCTTTCCTTCAATTTTCCCTTCTATCATTCTTTTCATTAGGCTGTCTCTTCTTAATACATGTCCTATCCAGTTATGCTTTCTTCTTCTTATGGCTTTAGTAAATTCCTTTCTTCTTCAACTCTTTGTAATACTTCTTCATTGGTGATTTTTTCAGTCCACTTTATTTTCTCCATTCTTCTCCATAACCACATTTCAAATGCCTCCAACATTTTAGCTTCTTTCTTCCTAATTGTCAATGTTTCTGACCCATATAAGGTCATACTCTAAATATAGCACTTAATAAGCCTTTTCTTTAGATTTTTATTCATTTTATTAATAAACAAATTTTTCTTGCTATAAAAGGCATATTTTCCTTTGTTAATTCTTTCTTTTATTTCCATGAAATTTCCAGAAAATTTTCCATTTTCTTGTATTATACTACCAAGGTATTTGTATTGTCTCACTTGCTCTACACTTTCTCCATTCATCATCACCTTGATACTTCCTGGTTTCCTGGAGACTCTCATCACTTTTGTTTTCTTTGCGTTAATTTTCATACCATATTTCTTGCATATATTTTCAAATTTTTGCATTAGGTGCTGTAGTTCATCTTCGGTATTAGCTAATATTGCTTGATCATCTGCAAATCTAATATTTTGTATTGTTTTTCCTCCAATAGTGATTCCTCTTTTCTCTTCATAAAATGTTTCTTTTATTATTTCTTCTGCAAATATATTGAAGAGCATCGGTGACAGGCAGCATCCCTGTCTTACACCTCTGCCAATCACACATTTTTTAGTTTTTCCTACTTTTGTCTTTATTATGGCCGTCTGGTTCATATATAATTCAGCTATTAACCTTCGGTCTCTCCAATCTAAACTTATTTTGTGTAATATTTCCATCAGATTTTCCCATTTCACCATGTCAAATGCTTTTTCAAGGTCGATGAAACAAATATAAACTTCTTTATTTACTTCTATATTCCTTTCGCATATGGTCCTCATTACTCCAATTGCATCTCTGGTTCCTCTATCTTTTCTAAATCCAAATTGATCCCCAGTAAATGCTCCACTCTATTATACAATCTTTGATTTAATATTCTTAGCAGTACTTTGGAGGCATGTGAGAGTATGCTTCTGTAGTCACTGCACTTAGCAGGATTGCTTTTCTTTTCAATTGGTATAAGAATACTCTCTGTGAAATCTTTAGGCCATACTCCTGTTTTGTAAATGAGGTTACAGAGTTTCCATGTTTCTGTTATACCTTTGTTCTCCAGTTGTTTTAGGATTTCACTAGGTATTCCATCCACTCCTTCCATCTTTCCACTTTTTAATTTCTTATTTGCTGTTTCTACTTCTCTCTTTAGTATTTCAGGACCTCTTTCTTCTGTTGAGATTTCATTTTGCTCTTCCAATTCAATTTTTGTTGGTCTTTCATTTTTTGCGTAAAGTTCTTCGATGTATTCCATCTTTCACTCTGTATTTCAATATCATAAATCAGTTTTCCTTGCTTATCTTCTAATGGCAGATTTCTTATGCTTTTTTTAATATTTGTAATTTCTTTTGCTTTTTCAAACATTTTATCATATCGCCCCTTTTTTTCCATTTCTTCAATTTCAACCATTCCTCTCTTGCTCTATCAGTTTCTCTTCTCAGTTTATTATTTAATACTTTGTATTTCTTCTTCCCTCTTCAGTGTTTTACATTTTTCCATCTTATTCTTTCTTCCATTTTTCTTATTATTTCATTTGTAATCCATGGTTTTTTAATTCTTTTCCCTTCCACAAAACCTATCTCTTCAGCAGCTGTTTCATATATCAAGTTTTTCAGTTGATTCCATTTTGCATTAACATCCATAGTTTCTTCAGATATATTCTCTTTGTTCCTTATTTTATTTTCCAGTTCTTCTCTGAATTTCCTACCTGCATCTCCTTTGAGTTTTTCTAGGTTCCGCCTTTTCTTGTTTTTACCTTTGTTTATTTTCTTATATCATATTCTTAATTCCATAACAAGCAAATTATGGTCTGAGTCGAACATCAAATTAGCAACACTGATATGTTCTCCTCCATCCTTTAGCACATCTTGGATTGTATCAGGAATAAAATTACTTTATGATTTTAACTTTGCGTACTATGGACAGACAGGAAGATCTATTAACATCTACCTCATAGAACATAAGAAATACATTTTTGCCACAATCATTACAGCAAGTCAGTACTGTCAGACCATGCTTTAGACACTCCTTCACACAGAAGAAAACCAGTGTGTTATTATAGAAGTCATTACAGGTCAGAGAGATTAATTTTAGAGTGGGCAATGGCTGTGAAGAACTTCTAACCTCAGCAAGTATGGCTATATTAATCTGCCAAAAATTTGGGAGACACTTTGGTCTCTTGAGCAGGGTTTCTGGAGTGTGTAAAAAATAAATTTAAGCAAATTCAATATATATATATACAGGGGGTTCTTGAGTTACTTCTTCTTCTTCCTAACATGGAAATTTAGGCCATGTGGCCTGTTCCGGTCTCATGCCATCTCTTTCTTGGTCTTACGATTCTTCTTTTTCCACTTATTTTGTATCTGTATAATATTTTTGGTAGTCTGCTGTTGTCCATTCGATTTAAATGTTCTAGCCATTTTTGTTTATACTGTCTTATGTAGTAATTAATTGGTTTTATTTTCAGGGATTGTAAGATTTCTTCATTTGTTTTGTGGTCCCACTTGGTATATGCAGCTGTTTTTCTGAGGAACTTCATTTCTGCCGTTTGAATTCGTTTTTCATCTTTCCTTTTCATGGTCCATGTTCCGCTTCTGTATAGTAGAATTGGTTTTGACAAGACATTATATAGTCTGATTCTAGTGTGTTTTTGTACCAGGGACCCCCTAAAGTCATACGTATATATCAAGAAACAGAACTAAGCCATAGGAAAATGAAAGGGAGAACATAATTACCGTATAGTACAGAAAAATGAAACTGTAATAAAAAAACAAACATAAAAATGAGAACAATCCCCAAAACTGTACATTCTGTACAGATGATTAAAAAACAAAAAAAAAATGAAAACAATTCTTTACCTTTTATCCTGTGATTGGCTTGCACACTGAAAGGGGCGTAAACCAATCCTCGAAGATTTGAAGTCACCCATGCCTTCTTATTGGACCTCCAGATGACAGGCAATTGACCCTTCCTAAAGTTGGTCCTTTAGTGCCCTTGGATTTTCAGTCTGATAGACCAACAAGGGCTTCAGTTTTAAGTCACCAGCAGCATTAGCCCCAAGAAGCAAAGTCAGTCTCTCCTTACCAGCTTTATGGCCTGGTGCTGCCTTCTCCTCGTTGGCGATATAGGTATGATTAGGCATACGTTTTCAAAATAGGTCTGTCTCATCCACATTAAACACTTGTTGAGCACTGCAGCCCCCCCCCCTTATTATCTCAGCCAACCCCTCAGGAAACTCAGCTGCTTTATCATCACCACTAGCAGCTTCACCTTGTACCTTAAGGTTATGTAAATTGCCCCGAGCCTTAAACCGCATAAACCCACCTTTACTAGCATTAAACTCTTCACCTGCACTCGTTTCCCCCCTTTCACTTTTCAATGCCTGAAACAATCTTTTTGCCTTTTCTTGAATTAACATGAGGCTAATTGGGATACGGCGTTGATGCTGGTCTTCCGGCCAAAGAACAAGAAGCCTTTCCATCTCAGTCATGAGCTTACTACGTTTTTTCGTAATCACAGTCGATTTCATGGGCGCCAATCCTTTCACATGTTCAAGGATGCGAACTTTATCCTTGATAATAGTCCTGACTGTGGTACGACTTAAGTTCAGTGTGTGGCCGATGTTCGTTAGCGTTTCTCCCTTTTTTGCCCTTTTAATAATGTCTAATTTCACTTCTAATGTAATAGCTTTCCTTTTCTTCGACACACTGCCATCGGAAGAGTCTGCCTTACGTTTGGGAGCCATATTGAAGGGTAAAAAGTCACAAAAAAACACAAACACAAAAGTGAGAGAGCGGATGTAAACAAAGCACGCGGTACCCAAAGAGTGTATGCTGGGATCCAAGCGACGCCACCTCTCCCAAACAAACGCTGCGTAACGGCGTATTCTTCCGCTGCGCTCACAAACAAGTTCGCCCATAATGTTTGAATTTTATGTCGCGCTGCTTCAAGTCTAAATTTATTTTTTAAATTATTTATGGGATTACCGCCGTAAAGTCGAAATGACGCATGTCAAGGACAACGTAGGTTGAGGACCCCCTGTATATATATATATATATATATATATTAGGATAATATTATTCCCATATATATATATATATATATAATGAATAAAAATAGAATAAAAAATTCTTAGCCCACCCACAGTACTAATGTATGATATTCTTACAGAAAAACCTTTTGTGGGTGGAACATAAAAAAAAAAAAAAAGCCACATAAACAAACAAGAAACAAAAATGACTTATTTACAACATTGCACAGCTCATTATTAGGACTTCAGATCTTTTTTGTCCTTTGCAATTTGAACTGTTTCACTTACCTGCTATCTCATGTGGACTGTAACTGGTGGTGTTCTGAGGATGCTGGTTTGAAATCCAACAAAGTATAAACTAGTCAATAAACATATTTTTAGTGTTTTTGGATTGTGATACAGTTAAAAAAAAATTATAACGTCCAATATTTAACCTGTCTACATGATTGATTTATCAGCTATTTGTCTTAAAGTGAAAATCTGTTCCTGACATCCTCTGTTTGACATGAACCCAACTTGTTCTTTACGAAGCTGATCTTCCATAATTTTCCTTGGCCAATTCTTAAGTATATTCTCACTTAGAATAAAACTCAGTGAGGAAATTGTAACTATCTTTCATTTTTTTTTTTTTTTTTTTCACTGAGTGTTCTACTCCAGTTATCCAGAATTCAACTCTGACCAAGCCTAAATTAGGCAGTGAAAATTTTCATACCTTCATATTTGAGTATTTCTAGTTGAATATCATCTATTCTATTTGCCTTTCCATATTTCAAGTTTTCAATGGCTTTTACTAACTCAAATGATATATACTTCTCATTCATTGCATTTCTCATGAATATTTTACACTGCTATTCTATCGTATGTTTTTTTTTTATTTAGCAGTCTTTCAGAATAATTGGATAAAGGATAAAACAGAGAAACTACTCAAGTCCGTCACTTCTTGGCCACCAGACACGGTTAAAAAACTCAAACCCCACTATGTCTCCCCCCCCCCTCAGAATATATGGGGTCCCGAAAATACACAAACAATGCCCCTTCGACCAATCGTGGAAGGAATAGACAATCCCAATTACCACTTAGCCAAGAAATTAGCGGCAGCACTCAAGGAGTTGGTAGGTCATTACCCCTCCTACATAAAAAACACACAACACTTTATAAACAAAATTAAAAACATAACACTCGACAAAGACGACATATTAGTCAGTTTCGACGTTTTTGCCCTTTTCACTAATGTCCTCAGCAATGACACAAATCTCCTACTACAGAACAAATTTCCGCCCGACATTATGGCCCTCTTTGCCCACGTACTACAGTCCGGTTACTTCGTGTGGCAAAATTTTACCTACAAAAAGAAGGTACAGCCATGGGCTCACCACTATCCCCCCCAATTGCTAACTTCTACATGGAAACTTTTGAGCAAAGGGCTCTTGATTCCGCCACGCTAAGACCGACAGTCTGGCTTAGATATGTTGACAACGTGTTCGCGATCTGGCCGCATGGGCGACAAACGCCAAACACGTTCCTTAGCCACCTGAACAAACAACACGGACGCATACAATTTACCATCAAAATCAAAAACCAAAATTCGCTCCTGTTCCTAGACACACTAGTCACACATCTTACTTCAGGCAGTCTATCCTTCACGGTCTACTGAAAACCGACACACACTGGCCAATACATACATGCTAATTCATACCACCACCCATCACAAAAATATGGAGTCATTAACACCCTTAAAAACAGAGCTACAACAATTTGTTCTAACCAGCAAGCCCTGAAACAAGAACTAAAAATAATCAGCGACACATTCATAAATAATGGCTATAACAAAAATACTATTAATAAAATACTCCATAAAACAACAACAAAAATGAATCTAGATTACAGTAAAACCATAGCCATCCCATACATTAAAGGGTTATCGGAAAAAATCAACAGAATCCTACAACATTATAACCTCAATGCCACCTTTAAACCACCCACTATACTTAAAACAATATTCAACTCCTCTAAGGATCCTCTCCTCCCATTAGCACATCCTGGAGTCTATTACATCTGCTGCACTTGTAACTTACCATACATTGGTGAAACAGGATGGACAATCCTTCTACGCAAGAAAGAACACATTAGACACATTAAATATTACCATTATGATTAAACAGGCCTCTCAGACCACACACACTCAACACCTTACACCAAATTAAATGGAAAAGCACCTGCTCTTTACACCGCACAAAAACCTGGTACAAAAGGAAATTTAAGGAAGCCTGCAAAATCCTGATAAACCACCCAAATATCAACAACAAAGATGGCATGAAAATTCCAAGGATCTGGATGGCACACATTTAGCCTACCTAATATATAAGATCCAGCATAAGTCAGGACTCTAGCCAATCTTCAGCTAGTATTAGAAACCATTCCATACCAACTGGCTGGAATGTACATGATGTTAATATATTTATATAGATAGATACGTGTTGTTGTGCCCAATGTATTTCTACAACCAACAGATAACACTAATAATAGGACTCTAGCATTGATGTATGATTTTCTTTATTTTTTATTATTTTTTTATTTTTTTATTTTTTATATTTTTATTTTTTTCACCAGAGGTCAAGTCAGCAATTGTTGTAGCAGTTGGTCAGTGTCTTTAACAAACCAGTTTGATTGTAGTGTAGCTTGTTTTCTGTGTATAGTTGTATGCTCCAGAAGATGACCTTGACATAAAGGTCGAAACGTCGAATGTAGATTTTAGTTATATTAAGCTAAAGTTTGTATTCAAACACGGTAGTTGTCTCCATAGAATATCTTCAGTTTTCATGCTGCCTTTATTATCCTTTGATTCTTTTTTACAATACTTTTTTCTCTATCTCTTTTTTGCAATGGCCTTCAGTACATTTTTCTGCCTTCCTGTATTTATTTTCTATGTTCTTAACAAAATCTTCCTATGCATTTTGTTTAGCTATTTGAGTCTATAGTTTATTTGTATATATGAGTTTCCCTGAAAGCTGTTTGACTTAATTTCTTTTTAAAATTTTCTTGCACATATTTTTTTTTCAATATGATATTCAATTTTATCCTGCTCAAAACTAAGTGGAGATAACTTCCTGTTTCTAATCCCCTGGTATTCTTGTTTCCTGAAACAGTTTGAAGATATTATTAATTGTTATAAGTAATAACATAGTGAGACTTTTCTTATTTTTTTCTCGTGTCTACTCTGCTGTGAATTTGTGCACATGTTTATGTTGAATATGATATTAGTGATGACTAATGTACGTCCTGAACAGAAATTCAGCAGGTACTTACAATTATTATTAGCATTACCATTTCTGCAGATTTTTCCAAAATGTTTCTATGTCTGGTATTAATATCCTAAAAACTTATAACATTCATAACAATAATATTCATCTATGATCCAAAGGTATTCACAAAAATCCATGTTCACAGTAGGTTTTCAATTCAGAGTTTGCTGGTTGGATCTTGTGTGACTCTCTCTTCCCTCTGCCACGAGAAATTGATGCATATTTTAATGTTGGCACATAGTGTTTGTATTGACTAGTCTATGTCCTGAATCCAGCAAGCACTCACTCTTATTATTATTTTTGCTCTTTTCTTCAAATTTTTCCAAAACATTTGTACATGTTTCGTGTTCATTTCATACCCTGCTGCTGTTTAGATCTTTACCAAGAGTTAGCTTTCCTTTTTCTTTGTTAGTTGTCCTTTAATGACTTGAAAGATTCCTATACTTCCTTTGTAGAACATTGTGTTATCATAGATTTGGATAATTCTTTTTGTCCAATATTGCATTTTGAAATTTGTCCACATCACTCTTCTTGAAATTGTCTGCTATTCAAGAAGTTCATGTTCTTGTTTAGCATTGAATACTATAGTTACTCCTTCCTTTTTCTGATCACTGTTTTGCCAAAATATGTATGTGGGCTCAATCATTACAGGTGTGTTGAATAATAAAGTATGCAAAACATGCTTTCCTGATGTAGCTGAGTTTGTTGCATTGATTGAGTTAGTATGCCTAGAGATAAGCAGTATAAATGAAACTTGGTTGTCTGAGGATGATGTACTGTCAGGAATAGAAATCAAAGATATACAATTTATTGGAAGAATAGGAAGGTGAAAAGCGAAGGGGGGGGAGGGGAGTACCATTAATGATTGCAGAGGAATTGTGTAAACAAAGTATGGAAGTTGATAGTGCATGTGCAGATTTTGAATCTGTGTGTGATGTGAAGTTGAAATTAACTAGTATATCTGATAGGATGCTGTTATAGACTAGGGAATGTAGAGAATACTGATATGAAATGTTTAAGCATATTGAACATTCATGCCCAAATGTAAAAGAAGGTGATCCTGATAGGAGACTTTAATTACAGGAATATAAATTGGAAGGAGAAGATAGTGTACAGGATCAAGGAAAATGAGTTTGAATTTCTAAGGATAAATGTCTTAAGCAGCATGTGACAGAAGCAATTAGAGGTTTAAGAGTGTTGGATTTGGTGTAGTTGTTAGATGTAGTTGTTAGTGAGGTATTAACTCTGCTGTTGGTTGTTTCACAATATCAGTGAGACTACTGATTTGTCTTTGATGACATTCAATTTGGATTTAAACTTGTATTTTAGATCAGGGGATCAGTGGAAAAGATCACAGGCTAAACAAAACATCCTTTTATAATTGTGTCTCCTCATACTTGTTTTGGGAAGTGGTGATACAAGAAAAGGTTACTGCCAAAAAAAGAATATATATGGAATTATAAGGTGAGTGATTATGAGCATCAATATGTTGGTTAGACGAGCTGTGTAGAAAAGATGTTTAAGGGTGTTAGATTTGGTGGTAACTTCACAAGATGTAGTTGTTAGTGAGGTATTAATACTGCTGTTGGTTGGTAAGGATACTTGTTTTGGGAAGTGGTGATACAAGAAAAGGTTACTGCCAAAAAAAAGAATATATATGAAATTATAAGGTGAATGATTATGAACATCAATATGTTGGTTAAATGAGCTGTGCAGAAAAGATGTTGACAGTGCATGGGAATTCATAAGGCAGTATCTTCTTTTTGCTTTAGGCTTCAGCTTGTTGCATCTCTAATACTTCATGCAGTCAGTTGATCCATCACTTTCTTAGTCTACCAACTGGTCTTTTTGTATTTGATTTCCAGTCTTTTGCTAGTTTAACTATCCTTTTTTGGTCTATTCTATGAGCATGTTGATTCCATTCTAATTGCCTCTTTTTTATCTATGCATTTATGGGTTGTAGTTGACATTCTTCATAAATCTTTTCATTTTTTACTCTATCAAATTTTGTTTTATTCACTATTTTTCTTAATGTTTTCATTTCACATGTTGCATTTATCTGTAGTATTTTTGATGTTTCTATTCTTCATAAGAAAGATTCCGGTAATTGGACCACATGTTTATTAAGCTAAATGAAAATAAAAAACAAACCTGACAAGTTTTGTAAGTTGTTTGATTTACATCTTCAGGGGTCAAAGGTAACTAAAAGTTTAAACACGAGAAATAAGAAATTACTCAAAATAATTCATTATATACAGTTGTGGCTGTCTAACTGTTATTAAATTGAATATCCGAATGTAGATTCAGTGCAATGCTAAGTTTGAACAATGCTGGATGCTGTCACGTTCTGTTGTTCACGTTCACATTGTCCGAGGTCTGACTTGGGTATATTTTTTATCAATGCTGACCAAACTTGGTGTAGAATTAGGCCCTGGTTTTTGTTACACTGCGTTGGAAGTCTAAGCATGTTTGCATCTTCCTTAAATTTCCTTATGTAACAATTTTTTTCAATGTAAGACATGTTTGTTTTTTGCCAGAGTACATTATGGTCGGTGGAAGTTGTATGGTATGCTAAGCCTAATTTGTGTTCTCTTCTTTTTTGTACATCTTTTTGGTGTTTGTTTGCAATCACGCTTCTATACATCAAGAATGTTACAGACAAATGGCCAAATTACTAAACAAACATAACATCAAAGTGGCTTTTCTACTGCTGAAAAAATTTCAAGATTTCTACATCCCCAAAACCTCCACACCATCCTTTAAAAAAACCAGGTGTATATAAAATTCATTGTTCCTGTGGCATCTGCTATGCAGGCCAGACGGGAAGATCAGGGGAAATTTGCATGAACGAACACCAAAAAGACATACAAAAAAGAAGAGAACACAAATCAGGCCTAGCATATTTTCTCATTTCTTTTGTTTAAACTTTAGTTACCTTTGACCCCTGAAGATGTAAGTCAAACGACTTACGAAACTTGTCGGGTTTGTTTTTTATTTTCATTTAGCTTAATAAACATGTGGTCCAATTACTGGAATGTTTCTATTCTTGTTTCACAATATCAGTGAGACTACTGATTTGTCTTTGATGACATTCAATTTGGATTTAAACTTGTATTTTAGATCAGGGGATCAGTGGAAAAGATCACAGGCTAAACAAAACATCCTTTTATAATTGTGTCTCCTCATCTGAAGCTCTATCTTTTCACATTTGTTAGCATAAAAATTTTCCTTATCCTGCCTGATGGCTTTTCTGACTTCTCTTTGTTTCTCCAACTGCCTCTTTTTGATCAGATCCCCATGTTGAATATGATATCCATCTCATTGTCTTCTAATTGGGCCTGGGTACTTCTTGGGTGTATCATATATTATAATCTTGACTCCTTCCAAGAGCATTTCAGGTGAGTTCTCCTCACAAACCTCCAAAAGTTTATTCAACAGTGTTGATATTTCTTCTGTGAACCTACTAGAGATTACTCTGACCCAGTCTGATGGGATGGGCCTGACTTGGAAGGTTTCAGATTCTCAGTCTTACTTTGGCTCTTACTAGTCAATGGTCTGTACTGCAGCCTGCTCCAGGACCAGTATGCACATCAAAGAATTCTGAATTCTTTTATCCCTTCATTCCATTGCTTTTAGTACATTTTGACTTTGATTTTTAATATTTTATTATGTAATTTACATCATTTTAAATCTTATACCTAAATAACTCTCTTCAAATGTATCTCAACCCAAAAGGAAACCATTGCAATTTAATTTTCAAGAATGCTACTGTTCTGGAAGAGCTAACACTATAAAGGTAGGCCAATGATATATCACTATAAAGATAGGGCAATGATATCACTATATCATTTATTTAAACTAAGGGATATTACATCCTACATTGTTTCACAGCCGCCATATTGTTTCACATTACATCCCATATTGTTTCACATTCGACATGAAACTCTTGGAGTTTCATGCCGAATATAGAAACTATATAAAGTTCGACGAGTCCAAGTGTAAGCCAATACCTGGATAGTGCAACACATAGTCTGTCTGGTAGTGCAACACAGGGCAACTCATAGTAAGGGTGGAGCAAGCTCCATTCACTGTTCTTGGTATTTTCCCATAATGTGAAACCCAGCTCTTAGGAGCTGTATTACTGTTTTACATTATGAGAGAAGGTCACTACCCAGACCGGTTTCAACCTTTATTGAGGTCTCATCAGTGAGTAGCTAGACCTAGATAATATAATACCAAGTTTGTAGCGAACAGAACTTACATACCGTACTATAAGAATTGCCAAGGAGGTGTCCAAATAAATTACTAAATATATGAAGAGCCAAAGGCTTCAATTCGGCGACATAAAATTATTTAAACTAAGGGATATTACATCCCATATTGTTTCACAGCTGAATAAGAAACTCAAAGAGTTTCATGCCGAATATAGAAACTATATAAAGTTTGGCAAGTCCAAGCGTAAGCAAATACCTGAATGGTGCAGCACATTGTCCATCTGGTAGTGCAACACAGGGAAACTCATAGTAAGGGTGGAGCAAGATCGAATTGAAGCCTTTGGCTCTTCATATATTTAGTAATTTATAAGGACACCTCCTTGGCAATTCTTATAGTAGGGTATGTAAGTTCTGTTCGCTACAAACTTGGTATTATATTATTTAGATCTAGCTACTCAATGATGAGACCTCAATAAAGGTTGAAACCAGTCTGGGTAGTGACCTTCTCTCATAATGTAGAACAGTAATACAGCTCCTAGGAGATGGGTTTCACATTATGGGAAAATACCAAGAACAGTGAATGGAATTGCTCCATCCTTACTATGAGTTGCCTCAGCTTGCACTACCAAATGGGTCAGGTGTTGCACTATCCAGGTATTTGCGTATGCTTGGACTTGCCGAACTTTATATAGTTTCTATATTCGGCATGAAACTCTTTGAGTTTCTTATTCGGCTACGAAACAACATGGGATATAATATCCCTTAACTTAAATAATTTTACGTTGCCGAATTGAACTTTTGGCCCTTCATATATTTAGTCACTATATCATTATTTTCCAATTTTTCATTCTGTCAGTTGCTTTTTCTAAAGCCTCAAAAAATTCCTCCACTTCTACCTTAGTAGAACCTTCTGTGGGACCATAGGCACAAATAAGTCATTGTCTAGTTCCCCATTCTGATATTTGCCGACATCACTGTACTTGCAATTGCCTGCCATTCAAGAAGATTAGCCTCGTATTTAGTGTTGAATACTATGGCTACTCCTTCTTTTCCTTGATTGTCATTGCCTGAATATAACATTTTCTATTTATTGCTCAGAAAGAGCTCACCAGTTTTGGTCTTTTTTGATTCAGTCACCCCTATTATGTCGATCTGGTACTTATCTAATTCCTCAGCTAGCTCCATTTCTTTGCCAGTCAGGCTTCTTATGTTGATAGTACTGATCTTTAACTCTGGTGATGTTGCGTTGGGGTGTGTTTTCAGATTTGTTCAGATTTGTTTTCAAATTGACAACCAAAGAATAAATACAAAACAGATACCAGTAGAATGGAAGAAAAGTATAACAATACCAATATTTAAAAAATGAGATAAAAATAACCCAGAAAATTATATAGGGATAAATTTATTAAATACCTCATTAAAAGTACTAACAAGAATCTTAAATAATAAAATAACAAAAGGAAATTAATCTAATAGATGAACAACAAGGTTCAGAGAAGATAGATCATGTACAGATGCAATATTCATAATCAGGCAATTGATAGAGAAAACAATAGAATACAATAAGAAACTATTTATATGCTAAATAGTCCTGGAAAAAGCATTTGACAGAATATTAATTCAAGATGTAATAGAAATATTACTGAGAAGAAAAGTAGGAGAAAACATAATACACATAATTAAAGAAATATATGATAATAGTAGCTGTATAATAAAACACAAGGAAAAATAAGTAAAGAGATAGAAATTAGTAATGGCATTAGACAAGGAGACTTTTAAGTCCAACAATATTCAATATAGTAATGGATGAAATAATACAAAAGTTAATAAAATACAAAATACAGGAGTGAAAGTAAACAATAGAATAATAACTATATGTTATGCAGATGATGTAATATTAATTGCAGAAATTGAAACTCAGCTACAAATATTACTACATACATTTAATAAAGCAGCAAAGTTGTATAATATGAAGATATCAAAAACTAAAACAAAATTGAAACAAAATGTGGTTCTTGTGATATTGTCATACAATATCACAAGAACCACAAAGATGCAAATTAGAATTGGAAGATACTATTATTGAACAAATAACGAATTTCAACTATTTAGGTATACAACTGAACTGGGAAGGAAGGCCACATCTAGAAGTCAGAGAACAAGTTGCAAAAGCTGCAAGAATATCAGGATGCTTGAACGAAACAATATGGAAAAATAAACATCTTAGAGTAGAGACAAAAACCAGAATTTCTAAAGCAGTAATGAGGCATGTTATGGCATATAATGCAGAAACGAGACCAGACACTAGGAAAGCAAGACAAATGTTAAACACAGGTGAAATGAATATATATTAAGAGAAATAGTAAATAAAACTAGATTAGATAAAATAAAAAATACAGATCTAAGAAAACAGTGTGAAATACAAGCAATAAACAATTGGGTAGCAACCTGAAGAATAAAATGGATTGAACACGTGGAAAGAAGAAGTGAAGGTAGAATAATAAAACAAGTATGTTGGAAACCATAGAATAAGAGAAGAACAGGAAGACCTAGAAAAAGATTAAAAAATACTATTAAAGAAGGTGAAGTCTTGGTCGCAACAGATACATCTAATGCCTGAAGAAGAAGATCTATAGTGGTTGATATAAAAAAGAAAAGGCTGCTAATATATACAGAAAAGTCACCACCAGAAGAAATCCAGTTGAGCTGAGTGTATCACATCCTTATCCATTAAAAAAAAAAATTAAATAAAAATAAAATATTAATATTATAGACTGGCTGTAGACCAGTCCATGCAATGGTTGACAGATGTGATGTAAGCCTTATTAGAAGAAAAGATCTCAGATGTTTGAAAGAATCCAGTGAGGTTATTTAACTCTTGTGTAATCCTATATAGGAATCGAGGCTTAATTGTGCAAAATTTCCTAATTAGATACTACAATACTTTGGATTTCTGCTATTCTACTAGCAAGCAGTGGAGACAGCTAACAAATAATGTATCATATACAGTGTGAAAGTAGCAGTAAATCCATGTTCCATTATTAATAGTCCCTGTACTTCATTTCTCTATTAATTAATGTTTTTTTGTATCTTTTTTATGGTTAGTAAAGTAACCATATTGAATTTGTAAATATTTATTTTAAACAGTTAACTTCATTATATTTCATTTATAATAATAATAATATCTCATTTATTATTAACTATGCTAATTTGTTGTGAAACGTTTAGATTATAAACTAAGGGTGCTTAAGATGGCATTATAAACTAAGAACTTGAGATGACAAAAGCAAAGAAACTGGAATGATTATATGCATATTTAGACTTATTTATTAGCTGTGCATTATACTATGAAAATTTAATGTCTTATCACAGTCACAACATGATTGGTAAGAAAGCAGTTATTTTATTACTGGAGTGTAAAAGATATGCTGCTAGTGTAAATTCCATTACAAGCAGTGGTAGATCTGCAGCTAAACAAAGAACACTCAAATTATGTGTTTATGAATACAATAAAATGGACTAGCAGACAATGTGCTCAATATCAGTAAGGTAGAGAAAAAGCCATTTTCCAAAAAATAGACTCCACTTCATCCAGGAATCAGCATGTGATTTATAGAACACTCCTAACTTAAATAAAATTGCCAAAGATTTGGGAAAATATCATTTGCTAAAAACAAAACTACCGATCACCTTTGACTGCACAAGAGGACATATTCAGAACATTATAGTGCTTGCATGAAATTTCATACTTTTATTTAGTTATACGTTGTGCCTTTCTGATGATTTTGTGATTAACTTTGAAAATGACTCCGGCCGTGAGTGAAATATCAACAATAAAATATTTTATTGCACTCATATAGTTGCCCTCGATATTTCAAAAGCATTTGATTGTGTTTAGCACAGGGACCTATTTAGCGAATTGCCACCTGTGTTCTACCTTCCACACTCTGCAACCATATTGCCAACTTTCTCACTGGTTGCTCACTACATGTCATGATGGGTGGTTTCATCTCCTTAGATTTCTCCACCATTGTAGGAGTATCCTCATGGTTCTGTATTTTTACCCACTCTTTTCCTCTTGTATATAAATGATCTGCTCTCACAGACTTCTAATCCTATCTATAGCTTTGCTCTGGTGACAGTACACTCCTTTTCATTTGACAAACCTTGTAGTGCTCAATTGTCAGTATCCTCAATATCCACTATGATCAATGTGTCGAACTCTGATCTTCTAGCTATATTTCAATGAGGCAAGGACAACCTTGTAGACTTCATTGCTACCAAAACTCAATCCTGTCTGATCTCTTGCAATAAAGAGCTCACATTCATCCCACTAACTTCCAGTAATACCCAGATATCCAAATATGATCAGATTTCCCTTCTTAGACTGGCCTATACCTCTAACCTTTCCTGCCATAAATGCATTGCAACCATAGCTTCTAAAACTGTCAAAAAACTTGGTATACCTTTTTTTTTGGCACAAGACACTACTTCACACCTTCACTGATGCTGACTTTATACAACATACACTTCAATCACGGTTTCACTTTATGCCTCTTCTACAGATACTTTCATGGACAGTTCTCTGCTAAACTGACGACTATTATTCCTCCACTTTCCTCCAAAATCACAAGAACAAAAGCCAACCAACACCCTTTTAACCTGCTAACCACCCTTTTACAGTTCAGCTTGAAACTCACCATACTCCGCCTCCTCTTTCATTCCATCTGATTCTATTGTTTGGAACAGCATGCTGCCTCACTCTGCCTTCCCCATAGAATACAAAAAAAAAAAAAAAAAAAAAAAAAAAAAAACCAGCTAACACCTTTTTGTTCCCGTTTAGCCCTATCTAACTTTTGGAGACTGAGTGGGCAGTTCAATCTCCACTGGCAGCCAATCAGAGATAGCTGTCCCAAAGCTATCACTAATTAATCGGTACGCAGTGAAGAAGGCGGCTAGCAAGTACCGCTATCTCGTGGTGCTAACCCTAACACGATATTTTTAACGTCTGAAAATAGTGTGGGTTCGATGACCGATTTTCTTGAGTTTACGGGACGAAAAACCCGAGTTTCTAGGAGAAAAAACCCGCTAACTTGTGCCAGAGATCGACTAACTTGGGAACTGGTCGAGAAAAGGCTTAGAAAAAGTTCCTCTAGTCGGCGACTAGATTCAAATGCGTTTCATCATGCGGTCAAGCGCCACTTCTACTGAGCTACACAGGCTTCAGTTTTTCAAAAAAGTAAATAAATAAATGCTTTCTTACTTGTTGTTTTGTGGTAAGTGATTAAGCTTTTGTAATGTGATATTTTAATCCATTTCTGCAAGTAGATTTGAAGAAAAAATTATGTGAAAAGAATTTAATGTTTTATGCTGGAAGTTTTTATTTTCTTTTTTTTTCCCCCGGGGTGCTTAAGGGTCAAAGCTGTATAACTGAGAGGAAACCTCCACATAGCCTTTAAGGAATGTGGAGAACCGACCAGGGCTTCTGACCTAATGTCCAATCCTCACCTTCTCGTGGTGTACTCTGTTGGGTATCTACTTGGATACTGAACGGACGAGGATGGGCTGGCAATTTGGGATTTAGCTGACCAAATTGTATTCTTATTGGTTAAACCAAAATATAGAATGATGGTACAACATGACAAAATTTCATGCCGGCTGGGGTGTCGCCCGGTTAAACAAGGCCCCTGTTGTTTTTGCCAGGGAACCAGGACGAACAGCGAAAAGTCAGCTACTGGAACAAATCTGAAAGCACACCACAACTCAACATCACCAGAGTTAAAGATCGGTACTATCAATGTAAGAAGGCTGAATGGCAAAGAAATGGAGCTAGCTGAGGAATTAGATAAGTACCAGATCGACATAATAGGGGTGACTGAAACAAAAAAGACCAAAACTGGTGAGATCTTTCTGAGCAATAAATACAAAATGTTATATTCAGGCAATGACAATCAAGGAAAAGAAGGAGTAGCCATAGTATTCAACACAAAATACGAGGCTAATCTTCTTGAATGGCAGTCAGTCTCAAGTAGAGTAATGTGGGCAAATATGAGAATGGGGAACTGGACAATGAGACTTATTTGTGCCTATGGTCCGACAGAAGGTTCTACTAAGGTAGAAGTGGAGGAATTTTTTGACGCTCTAGAAAAAGCAACTGACACAATGAAAAAGGAAAAGTTGGTCCTTGTTGGGGATCTAAATAGCAGAGTAGGAAATGAGTGTGAGACATACAAAAATATTTTGGGAAAATTTGGGGAAAAGAGCAAAGCTAATAATAATGGCAAATATCTGTTGGATTTCTGCTCAGGACATGGACTGGTTATTACTAACACCATGTTCCAACATGAAAATGTGCACAAATTCACATGAAGAGAAGAGGCAAGGAATAAGAAAAGTCTCATTGACTATGTTATTATTGATAGTGATGTTTTCTCCCTGGTGCAGGACACCAGAGTGTACAGAGGATTTGAAATTGGAAGTGATCACTATTTAGTCTTGAGCAGGATAAAATTGAATTTCATATTGAAAAGAATAACATGTAAGAAAGTTTTAAAGCGAATAAAAGTTGAGCAGCTCTCAGATGTGAACTGTAGACTAAAATACACAAAGATTATTGAAAAAAAAATGAAAGAGTTTGAGAACAGGAACCAAACTTTAGAGATTCAGTGGCAAGCCTTGAAGAAAACCCTGATTGATTCAGCCAGAGAGGCATGTGGTGAGGTTGTCTGTAAGGATAAAAAAATCAGAACTCCCTGGTGGACACAGGAAGTTAAAGAGGCAATGAAGGAAAAGAAGAAAGCATACCAAAAGTTCCTGTCAAATAAGTCAGCTTGTACTCTTAGAGAATATAGAGACAAATGCAAGAATGCTAAACACTGTGTAAAACTAGCTAAACAAAAGTCATGGGAGGACTTTGGCAAGAATATAGAAAATAAATATCAAGAAGGTGACAAAATATTCTGGAGGTTGTTGAAGAAGCTTAAGAATGGAGGAAAGAGTGCTGTAAAAGGAATTAGAGATGGCAAAGGTGACATGAAAACAGGAGAAAAAGATATCCTTGAAGTATGGAGTAATTACTTTGAAAAATTGCTAAATGAAACAAGCAGTGATAGCACAGTGGTAAAAAACACTCAACAGGCATACAGTCAGGAATACATATCCATACTTGAAGTAGAAAAAGCCATCAAAGGGTTGAAATGTGGAAAGGCAGCAGGAGTAGATGATATTCAACCAGAAATGCTGAAGTATGGTGGTATAAGAGTCTTACAGTGGCTGCACTGCATAGTTCAGAAAGCCTGGACAGAGGGACGAATTCCCGATGATTGGAGTAGAGCTCTCATAGTACCCATATATAAAAAGGGAAATAAAACTGCATGTGAGAATTACAGAGGTATTTCCCTACTGAGTGTTCATGGCAAGATCTATGCAAGTATACTTGAGAAACGGTTGAGAAGAATTGTGGAAGAAAAGCTTGGTGAAGAACAAGCTGGATTCCGGCCAAATAGAGGCTGTCAAGATTAGATCTTCACTTTACGACAAATAGTCGAGAAAGCATGGGAATATAACAAAGATCTGTATTTAAGTTTTGTCGATCTGGAAAATGCATATGACAAGGTGCTAAGAGAGAAGCTAATCAATACACTACCATTATATGGTGTCAATGGGGCAATATATCAAGCAATACTTGGTCTTTATTTGAGTTGTAAGTCAGCAGTTAGAATTGAAGGAAGTACAGGAAGATAGTTTAATATTAAATCTGGTGTGAGACAAGGATGTACATTGTCCCCTCTGTTATTCATTATCTATATGGATCACATTATGAAGGAAAGTGGTATTAAACATGATATCAAAATTGGAGATGTTAATGTCAGCTCTTTGCTTTATGCAGGTGATGTTATACTTCTAAATAAATCTGCTACAGGTCTGCAAGATTCTCTGACTAAATTGAATAGCTGTAATAGATATGGTATGAAGGTCAGCAATAAAAAGACAAAGACAATGAAAATAGGCAGAATCATTGAAAATGTCAACTGTGTTGTGAATGGAGAACCTGTGGAACAAGTAAAACATTTCAGATATTTAGGCACGATTTTTACTGAAGATGGTAAATTAAATATAGAAATAGACAACAGAATCAGCAAAGCTGGTATGGTGGGAAATCAATTGAATAAATTCATATGGAATAAGAGAGAAATTAGTCGGAATACTAAATTAGGTGTATACAAGACAGTGTTCAAACCAGTTTTAACTTATGGATCTGAGAGCTGGGTCAGAAGTAAAACACTTGACCAAAGACTAGAGACCACAGATATGAGAGTCCTGAGAAAGATTATAGGCATGAACAGATGGCATCAATGGCAATATCATATTAAAAATGAGGATATTAGGAAAGAACTTGACATTGTCAGCATCCAGGAATGTGTTAGCAGAACTAATCTCAGGTGGTATGGTCACTTAAACAGAATGGGCGAGGAAAGATTAGTAAAACAAGTGTCCTCTGCCAGGTTGGCAGCAAAACGACCCAGAGGAAGACCAAGATGTAGGTGGATTGATACGGTACAAAGTGTTTTAGACGATAGAAATATAAGATCTGATAATGTTGGAGTCTTGACAAGTAACAGACTGATTTGGAGGAAAATTGTAGATAGGAAATTAATAATGATGTAATTTTTTTCATGTAGTACTATCATATCCTGTACACCTCTTGAAGGTACATGACAGGAATTTGATGATGATGAGTCTTTTTTTTTCCAACATGTCAGTATTACAATTTATTTGGTTTTTATTCAGATATTTTATACAAATATTATATTCAGATAAGTATATTATTTCTATAGTTGTTTATATGTTCATGTGTTTTGTTTATCAGCTTGAAACTGCATATAATAAAGTCCTTCACAGTGATGAAAATTTGACAGAGGAGTGCCATATGGAACTTTTTAGAAAATATTTTGTGTATTTATACAAGGTGAGTCATTCTCAGTTTACTTTTTATATTTCATTAAATAAAGAAATTCACTTTAAATCATGATTTAGTTCTAAAAAATTGCAATTTGGATTCATTCTAACTTATGTCACATTTGTATGGTCTGTCTCTTTAGCACCTTCTCAGTACTAGTGAATTATAAGTTTCACCTTTTTAATGCATGGCATTACTATAAAAACTATGATATATATGATAGTTGTTTGTTTTATCTTCACATGTGATACATGTGAAGTTGAAACGAAAATGAAGTTGTTTGTTTTATCTTCACATGTGTCTTGCTCTACTTATAGTTTAGTAAGAGTTACTGGTAACCAAGCAAGAGTAGGAAGTCAGGAATAATGATACTGATGTCATTATTATTCATATAGCACGGTGGTAAGCTATGTACTGGTGAAAGTAACTTATTCCATAAATGTTGTTTGTATAGTATATGTGGCTCATTTAGGAAACATGGTCCTGTCCTGGAATGACATGGGTTTGAATCAAGTTTTTTTGTCTTTTATTGTTAGTAGTATGCCAACTCAGGGTATTCTAATTTTAAAATATACAGGTCACATATCAGAAATCTGATAAAAGTTTGGAAAGTTAGGTGGCCTCAGTGTCAGAATTGTATAAAAATGAAGATATAACAAATGAAGTAGACATTGGAGAATGTGTAGTTTAGCAGTTAGCAACAATTTGAATCTAGCAATCATCATCATTCAAGATAATTGTTGTAGAGCGAATTGAGTGAGTAGAGGTAGTTCTAGGTGCTATGGCAATTGAATAGAATTATAGCAGAAATTATAGTAGTTTTCATGATTGATATGATTAGCATGCCTTAGAAGACACTAAAAATGTAAGATCTGACAATGTACATCTTACAAATGATATTACATTGGAAGAAAATGAATGATATTAAGCTGGTAATAACAAACTTAGTTATCTAACACTATTATAGTATTCTGTACACTCCAGTAATATATCTACCAGAAATTGATGACAAAGATGTAAATAAGAATTGTGTGCAATTATTTTTCTATTCTTTGCATAGGATTAATATTGTTTTGTATTTGTTTAAATTTATTTCTTTATATGAATCATGCAATATATAAAATTCTTTACTTGCTTATTTCGTTCAATTTTTATTTGTTTGATGTGTAATTAGAGTGGACAAGAAGAAAAAGCTGTTCAAATGTCTCGAGAATTTCTTTCTGCTCATCCAGATAGCCTAGTCTCTTTGGAATTTGTGTGCCAGTTAGCTTTGGAAAAGTATTCATGTAAGTGGGTATATAGATATATTTTAAATTTATTTAGTTTTCATGATAAACTTTTTCTTTAAATGAATAAGATGGCAAAGTACAAAAGTAGTTACTATTATGATGATTCAGGACCTCCATGGAGTCACAAGACTCATAATGTGAGGCCCACCCTAGAAAACACAGTCTTTCATATCACTCCTTGAATTCGTTCACCATTCATGCTCTCACCATCCTTATCAGGCAATGCATTCCTCAGTTCAACCACCCTTTATGCAAAGAAACCATTCTCATCTTCTTGCTCACAACTTTCAGGGATGATCCCTTGTCTTTTCTCTTCCCCCCCGTTCCACGAAATGAAAGAATTCCCCATTGTCGACCCTGTAACTACCTCTCAACTGTTTAAATGCTCATGCTCAATCATCACCTCTCTTTCTGTCTACCAGTCTTTGCAGTCCATATTCCCACAGTCAATCTGCATAACTAGCATTGTACAGTGGTGATATCATTTTTGTTATCTGCCTCTGTATTCTTTCCAGGGTTAATTTATCCCCCTCAAATCCTTGGGACTAAATTTGAGCACAATAGTCCAGGTGTGATCTTATCAGGGCTTTATACAATGGAATGACAGCTCTTTTATTTCTGCTGGTCAGCATCCTTCTCAGTATTGCAGCAATCCTCCGAGTTATGTTCTCCACTTTGCAATATGTTCCCTGAATTTCAGGTTTCTATTAATCATCATTCCAAGATCTCTTACCTCTCCCGCTTCCTCCAGTATAGTTCCTCCGGCAGAGCATGAGCCTCCCATTGATGTTTCCCCAACTATATTACATTGAAAGATATTACAGCATCCTTTGTACTGCAGCAATACTCTGGATTACCTTCACCACCTGTGCAATATGCTCCCTGAATTTCAGTTTTCTATCAATTATCACCCCCAGATCTCTTGTCTCTCTTACTTCCTCCAGTACAACTCCTCCAATCCAATATGCAACCTCCCATCGATATATCCCAAACTTCAAGACTTTACATTTAGCTGAATTAAACCAATACCCCCTTCATTTGCCCATCTATCCAGTTTATTCAAATCCTCTTGAGGGGCTACCACATCTGCACTATTACTAATAACCCTTCCCGGCTTCCCATTATCTGCAAATACTGCGTGTCCCCTTGCAATCCATTGACAGTGTATTAATATAAAGGTTAAATGATACAGAACCCAGTAATGAGCCCTGCGGGATCACACTTGTAACCTTCTGCTTCCTTGGTACTGCTCCCTCATAAAGAACTCTCTGATATCTATTAGACGGCCAATCCAGTTCACTAACCTTACATTTTTAAATCCATGTGCTGTAATTTAAATATTAGCTTATCATCTGTGGCACCCTGGCAGCATATGCCTTTCCCTCATCAACTGTTCTTTTTACTTCATTATAAAAGGCAATCATATTACTGAAACAAGAGCGCTCCTTAACAAATCCATTCCGACTCTTACAGATAACCTTACCATCATCTTCCCAATGCTGTAGATGATCCCTCAGTAATTTCTCCAAATTTTAACAATTTCTGATGAAATACAAACTACTCTGTGGTTTGACATCCATTCTACTATCACCATTATATGGTGGCACTACCCTCTTTCCACTCTTTGGACACCTTTCTCATGGCCATACTCTCATTGAAAAGCTAGATCAATGGAGCTGTCAATTCTTTAATACATTCTTTAAAAACTGGTGAAATTCCACCTAGTCTAATTGTTTTATTGACATCCAGAATACTCAGTATTTGAAACACACTTTCTTCTTGCACTTCTAAACCTCGAACTTGCCCCATCCCTCTAATTTTAAAACCTACTTCCCTGCTGTGAAATATCCCAATAAAGTGCTTATTGAACAACTACACTATGTCTTTTGCATTAGTCACTTTACTCCCATTTTTAACCAAGAATGTTATTCTTCCACAATCATTCCTCCTCCTACTGGCCAAATAACAAAAGAATTCCTTAGGATTTTCTTTGGCCCGAGTCACATTCTTCATGCATCTGCTCTCCATCCTTCTCCTTATATCTTTTCCATATTCTCTTCTTCACCTGCATTTCCTGTTTGATTGTTTATCATTCACTTTACACCAAATTGTGTTATCTTTTTCACTCGTGGTATACAGCTTGCCATTGTTGGTAATAAATATTTCTTCACCAGTTCCCAAGCACTGATGATATCTTGTTCTTCCAATTCCTCTATCCATGGAACTTTCCCAAGCTGATTTCTGAGATTATTATAATCACCTGGGTTTATAATTCCACATACATTCCTTTCCCTTTGATACTCTTGCATGTCTGTTTATCTTCCAAGTCAAAACTAGTCACTTTCTCTGACCGGGATAGAGATGCCATCTCAGTTACAGTCAAATCTTCTGATACTGTGACCAAATCCAAAACTCTTGAACCTCATGTTCCTTCTACTGCATGTTGCCTATGACATTTGTCCCTCAAGAATTCCAGAAATTCTTTTCCCTTACTACTACTACTACATGCAGTTTCCTCTTCCCTAGTTATACTGCTGTAGTTAAAATCTTCCATAACAATCATCCTTTTTGCACTCACCAAGCCACAACTCTCTAAACATCACCTCCTCTTCACACTCTGTGCTCCCTGATGAATCACAACACTCCACTAAATAGCCTGTTCTGCCTACTTCCACCTCACATCATATGCTCGCAAACCCATTAGTGCCATTGCCCTCCAAATCATCCACTCTGAGAGGACACAACTCATCACTTATCATAAGCAGTACTCCACCACCATGTTTGCCCTTCCTATCCTGTTGAAATATGCTATACCTGCTACTTCTATTTCTGTCAGTATATCATCTTCCATCAACCATACTTCACTGATTCCAATAATCTATAGAAAGGCCATCAGCAACACCGGATACTCCTGGCATTAGTATAAAGAATCCTGAATGCATTGTCACTGTTTCTATACCTATCATTATTTCCTCTTGATTTCACCGGATTCTGCACCATGTATTTCCCCTTCTCCCATCCACCTGATAATTCTAGTTTCTCTGCATTGACACTGACTTGTTTGGAGATCATTCTCTATAGATGCCTACATTCTTTCTCATTCAAATGCAAACTGGCTCCTGTATGTAGTTCCTTTTTGTCCTCAAATGTTTTTCGAGCATCCACATAATCCAAGCCTCTCTTTCGACACATTCTGACTATCATACTCTTCATTATTGACACTCTTCTCCTTAGCTCTGCATTATCATGCCTGAGCAAAACACTATCTTCCTTCTCTGTCTTCTTACGTGTAACCTCAAGAATGAGTCTCAGATTCTTGCCACCCAATTCACACTATCTCTGAAGTCATTTGTGCCCACCATGACAATCATACCATCTACTTTTTCACCTCACTTAATTGCTATAGTCACATTGTCTTTCATTCCTCTAGGCAAACACTCTTCTGGCATTCTGTCTTGCACACCATGGAGCATTGAATCTCCATACATCACACTTCTTACCACTCTGTTCCTTCCTTGGAACAGAGGGGTAAGAGGTGTGATATGTGGAGATTCTCTCTCTCTTTTTCTTCTCTGATACTTTCTCTCATTGCTCTCCCACTTACCTTCCTTCCTGTCATCTCTCATTCCCTGGTTCCTGTACTGTCTCACCTTACTCTCATTCCCTCTCTTCCACTGGTTCTCCTATTCTCTCCCATCTATCATTCTCATAACTCTCTCTCTCATTTCTACTCTGATTTGCTTCGCATTCGTTGTTTCTGGTCTCCTAATCTCTTCTTTCACTCTTCTTACACTGGTGCCCAAAAGCTAAGGAATGAACTACATTTTTACCTGTGTATATGAAACTATTTTCATGACTACAGCCAAATGTGGACATGAATTTATTGTCTGCATACTAATAAATTATATTACACAAAACATGTTATAAATTTTATACAAATTAAATTGCAATATGTTTTGGCAAAAGTTACAAATTTCCTAAGGACATAGTTAAGGAGTTAATGTACAGTGCTTACAGGAAAGCTATGTGGAGAGACATTTCAGTATGGAATATGTCCACTCCGAACTGTGATGAAACTCTCACAATGTTGTACCATTAGCATCAAATGATTCAGGAGTTCTTGAGGCAAACTGACCCACACCTCCTTCAGAGCAAGAATAAGGCCTTGTTTGTTTTCTGCAGGGGGAATTTTGAGCAGCAGTGCATCTCCGTATTGTCTCCCAAACGTGTTCTATGGGGTTAAGTGCTGGCCACTCGATTTAATTAATATCTTGTCTCCAGAAGTATCTCCACTGCTTGTGTACCATGTGGTGTGACATGGTCATCCATAAAAATGAATTCTTTGCCTACAGCACCATGGAACAATCAAACATGATGTTGAAGAACTTCATTGCAATATCATTCAACAGTCATAGTCCCTTTTTCCAGCACTTATAGTCAGTGCGTCCATTATGCATGATGCCTCCCCACACCATGACCCAGCACTGCCGTATCTATTCCTTTCAAGAACATTCTTGCAATGGTAAGCAGTATCAAATATGATGTATTTACTGAAAATTTAATTTTTTGGCATTGACTGGAACATAAATCTGCACAAAAACATTCAGAACTGAGGCTCAACATGGGTTTCCATGGGTAGGACTGCAGTATGCAAGCCCCACTTACCCAAACCAACATGCATGTCATTTTCATTGGTGCAAAGAGTGTGTATAGTGGGATGTGGAAGCTTGGAAAGCTGTTATGGAGCGCTGAATCATGCTGCACCCTCTGCTGAGCACATGGACGGCTGTGGGTATGGCAGATCCCCAATGAAACGTCTCTTACCAGAGTGCATAACCCCAGCTATGAAATTCGGATGTGACGGTGTGATGGTTAGTCCTGTTTTTCCTGGTTTGGCCTTGGACCTCTGTTTGTGATGCCATGAACATTGAACTCCAAGAGGTATCTGAACATTCTGGACAATACAATACTTCCTACTTTGTAGTATATCTACAGAATTGGCTGTGGTCTCTTTCAGCATGACCATGCACCATGTCATAAGGCTGCTGCTGTAACTGCATGGTTTGTGGACATGAATGTTCACTTGACTGGTCTCCTCAGAGCCCTGAGCTCAACCCTATTGAACATTTGTGGGATGAACTGGAGCATCAGGTGAGGTCAAGGGACACCCAACCCATAACAGTCCAGGGCCTAATCACATCCAAAAAGGAAGAATGGTGCAAAATTCCCATTGATTACTATTGTGTGCATGTGCAAAATATGCCCTGCAGGATTACTGCAGTCATCGCAGTGACAGGAGATCCTGCATCTTATTAAGATAAGTGCCATAGCTATTTGTTCCTCACTCTCATAATAAAATTTAATGGAGTGAAACAGCACTAGGAAAGGATTAAAAATTGTATTTACTGCTTCCAGTATTTCATCTCAGTTACATAGACATCATCAGGGACTACAGATAGTTTTGTGCTGCCTTTTTGTGTGTGTTACAAGTCTCATTTTGTGCTCCCTGACGATGTCTCTGTTACTTAAATGTTGGAAGAATTAAATACTATTTTTAATCGTTAGCTAGTGCTGTTTCACTCCATTAAACTTTTATTATGAATTTTTCTCAGCACTTAATCCTTAACATATGGTTTCTCACACTATGGTGTCTGTCGACCTCTTTCTTCCTCCTCCTACTACTATGTTCACTGGGCATCTACAGATGCCGTATGGTCACTCCGATGCTCAGTGATGTTCCACACCAGGCCTCGCCATGCAGTCTGGTTGTTTGCTTTTCTGGTGGCCTCAGCTCTCTGAAGATCAGTCACTCCACACATGCCATCCATCCATCCATCCATCCATCCATCTCATTGATGCTCTACCCCTGCCTCTTTTTCCAGGAACTTTACCTTCTATTACTGTTCTGAGAAGTCCTCCTTCCATCCTTTCTATGTGTCCAAAATATTTTAATTTTCTTCTGTCAATATCCTTAAGGAGCCATAAAGTTCTACTGATCTTTTCTAACACCCATTCATTTGTACGCCTTTCAGTATATGATATCCTCAACAGCCTTCTGTAACACCACATCTCAAAAACAGATATCCGTTTCTTATCTGACTTCTTTAGGTTCCAAGTCTCATATCCATAAGTCGCTGTTGGAAAAACAACTGCATCCAAAATCCTCAACTTTGTTCACATGGAGATTGATCCATCCTTCAAGATTTTAGACAGGTGTCTGACTGTTGTTTTAGCCATTCCTGACCTTTTTCTGACATCTTCTGAACAGCAATTCTTTACATTAATAATGGATTCCAGGCACTCAAACTTGCCGACCTTCCTCAATTCTTTCTCCATTTAGGTACACTTGTTTCTCAAGAGCTTCTCTGTTTGTTTTTCCTTTGAGAACCATGATCTTTGTCTTGCTAGGATTGAGTTGAAGTCCTCTGTTATTACTGATCTTGTTAACTTTGTCAAGAATTAGACCTCTTTTCAAGCATTGTAAATGCTAGCCTGGTTGGCAAATGGTTAGCATATCTGCTGCTCTCCAACTAACCGGCTGTGGGTTTGGACCCTGCTATAGGCATGGATGTTTGTGTTGTCTTTAGATGAGAGATGAATTTCATCATGCAATGTGAGACCACTGCCTTGCATATTGCACTAATGTGGCTTTAAAAAATTCCATGTTTTGTCTGTCGAGTATGGTTTTTGGATTATGTAAAAAAGTAAATAAGAAATACACAAAATGTATGACATTAATAAAAATAGGAAAAAAATCCATAGTCCACTTAAAGTGCAGGTGTACTATACACCCGCTCCTGCCCACAAAAGATTTACAACCTTTTGTGGGTAGGAGCTACATAATATATATATATATATATATATCAGTGGTAGTCTCTTGCAAGGCTTCAGAAATGATAGTAGTCTTCCAGTCCACTCTATGATGAGTTTCTGAGAGTGCACCCAAGTCAGGGTGGAGTGATGATCAGTTAACTGAAAGCTTTCCTTTTAAGGGTAGTTGGGTTTGCAGTTTTGAATTTAAAGTGTGCCAGACTTGACAGTCATTTTTGCAATTTGTCCATTTTCATTTTCTCACTTATCTTGTAATAGAATGCATAATGGTGATTTAGATGTGGGGGATATTTCTTCAGATAAATTAGATAGTTACGTGAGACTTTTGGATCCTAATTCTTCATTAACCTAGTATGATATTAATTGTGTTGCAGAGATGTGACATGCATTTGAAAGTTTCTACTTCATTTTCATACAGTGAACTTGTTGGATACATTTGTAACAGTATTTAATAAAATGACCCAATTAGAAATTAACTTTGTTATGTTGAATTTTTTCTTGACAGTTATTCATAAGACTATTCATAAGACATGTAGGAGGATAAAATAAAGCTACTTGACAAAGATTATATAAAAAAAGTGTAATAGAAATTAACTTTGTTCAACTTATTTTGTTATTAAAAATAAATTTATATCAGAAATTTATAGTTATATATATATATATATATATATGTGTGTGTGTGTGTGTGTGTGTGTGTGTAGAGAGAGAGAGTAGGTTTCAGTTAATTGGGACACATCGGGACTAAAACATTTTAGCCCAATTAAGCAGCTGTCCAATTATGAAAAGTTTTATGTTAATAGTTAAAATGATATAAAAAGATCGAGCAACAAATTATTTATTCAAATTAATTATAATAGCAAAATATGTACATATTTAAATTTCCTTCATTATTAATATCAAAAGAGACAGTGCCCTGTTTTCCTTCAAGTCCTTCAATGAAATCCTATTTAAAATCATCACGACCAAGTTTTGTTTTAACATTGGACCACTGATGCACATTCCTTGTCTGTTGCAATCTCCTGTCCCAAATAAACAGCTTGCTCTCCCAAATAATCAAAGAAAACTCTGGCAATTCTTTCAGTTTAGTTTTGTTCTTTAAGATTTATTCCAAATAGTCTACTTCACAATTAACTGATGGCCCAATTAACTGAATTCAGCAGAATTCAGTTAATTGGCCCATCGGTTAATTGGGAAGCAGTCTATTTGGAATAATTTGGGTGTAAGCAGTCTATTTGGAATAAATTGGGCGTGTGTGTGTGTGTGTGTGTGTGTGTGTGTGTGTGTGTGTGTGTGTGTGATTATTTATTTATTATTTATTTATTTATTTTTGTTAAGTGGGCATTTTGAAATCTAAAGAAAAAATTTTTTATGCAGCTGAGGGTATTTGTCTTGGTGGCATCGATGAAGCTGTTGACATTATGATAGAACAAGGTAACAGTTCTGGCTTACTGCGTTTATGTCATGGAATGATTTTGATGTCCAGAGGAAATTATGTTAAAGCTATAGAAGAAATGAAAGAAGGTAAGTGGAAATTATACATGAATATATATTATTATTTCAGCATTATGCTGGATTGGATAATTTAGAATTATTACCTGACAATTAAAGCAGTGACTACTTATATATGCCAATTTATTTATAATGCCCCACACATGAAAGGTCACAGGACCTTTACCATAGTGTGATGTTTGGGTGAGTGATTAAAGAGATTAAGGTGGGTGATTAAGTAATTTATTGACATGTTTCTTAAAAGGTTGGGGATTGTATTCATTAAGAAAAACAGTATGGAGGAATTATTCCAGAGAACAGAGGTGGATATAATGAAGGAAGATGATAAGTTTGTATAGCATGTTTTAAGTTGGACAGTTGACCAGTGGCTGCTCTAGTTCTTACATGATTAGAAGAAAGTGGAGGAATGGTAGTAGCCAGTTTGGCAGAGCCATGCAAGTACCTCTAGAAAAGGTATAATGCAGAAATGGAGTAACTAAAAAAATTGATTGAAGAGAGCCTGTGAGGTATTACTTATTAAGTGGAACATCCTTTTCTGTATATCATCAAGAATTTTCAGGAAGATTTTGGGTGCACCATCCCATACGTGAGAACAATATTCCGAGGCTGGTTGGATTTTAGAATAAAGTATAAAGAGTCAAGCAAGAGAGAAGTAATGTTTTGAACAAAAAGAACAAGTTTTTTAGAGGCTGAGGAGGGCTTTAATGTGATATTTGTGCCAGGATAAGCTGGATGTGGCAGTAGTGAAGAGAAAACTGATCTTGAAAGGGTATTGGAACATCATCAAAAATTAGTTCTAGTGAAGTAGGATCTTTCTTGTGGATAATAAGACAGGTGGAATGGTGGAATTTTAATGACATTGAAATTCACTAAGTTGTTTTCATACACCCCACTGTAGAATGCTGAGGAGAACAGTATTTAAGTCATTAGTTTTGTAAGATTTTGAGATTTCAGTCATTTAAGTAATACAAGATTTCTTGAATGAAGAAGTAGAACAGTAAAACTATCAATAGGATTTGAAGTCAGAAAGAGGAAGGGTGTGAATGAAAGTACAGAACCCTTGGGTACTTCAACATTGATAAGGATATATGATGAAAGGAAGCCATTCACCACGATGTGCAATGAATGGCCAGAGGAAGCTGGCAATCCAATCACTAAGGGTAGGAGGGAGATCATAAGATAGTAGCGTGTTCAGAAGGTCTTAATGTCAGACACGATCGATCAGATATGATTGAAATATCGAGATCGACCATATGGATTTCTTGAAATCTTTCCATGGCATGTATCCAAAGGTGGGAAAAGTTAGTGAGGAGGTCTACTGTAAAACAAGAATGGTGGAATCCATATTGGTTAACGCTAACTTTTGATGGTCTCCAGGTAGTGAAGAAGCTGGTTGTTGATGATCTCCTTCACTTTCAGAGTACTGAGGTGATAACATTGGGATGATAGCTAACGTTTATCTTCCTTTTTTGGTACATGCTGGATAAAGACTTGCTTCCATGCTATATGGTAGATGCCAGATGAATATGAGAACTTATATAGATGATACAGGATGGTGTAATAGAATTCAGAGCACAAGTTTTGAGCACAACTGAAGGAATACCATCTGAACCAGGAAACTTATTAGTATCAACAGTAATCAGGATTTTTCTGATACCCTTTGGTTAACGATCAGAGGAAGCATGCACTTGGCTGTTTATGGTGGTTCTGGAGGTGATTTGCCTTGGTCATCTAAACAATATTTGGAGGAAAAGACTTATGCCAAGAAGTTGTCTTATTCTTGAGTGAAGTTCCAAGGTCTCATTGAGATGTGCAAGAGGTGGAATCAAGGGTGGGAAGTTCAGCATGACAACACTTTTCCTTAAACATTGGCAATCACTTTATATAGTGATTGCCAATGTTGTGGCGGTAGCAGGGTTTTTCTTCTGGAAACTCGGGTTTTTCATCTCGCATACAGACTAATTGGCCATTTCAGAACACACGCAATTCACAGACATAGCATACTAGTTGTGGTGGTGGTGGAGGTGGGCGGTAGATGGTGTTGATTCGTAGTAGAGGTTTGGTGTAGTGGTTGAGATAGTCGTATGTATCCTCCCACGATGAGTCTTCGGACTCCTTGGAGGTGTCAGGAATAATAATAATAACATCTATTCAGAAGTATTCCACATTGCAATACAACATGAAATGGATAATATAGCAATAAAAATTATGAGATAACATTGTTTGTCAGGAGGGAAAAAACTTCAAAAAATTGTGAGTTTTTCTTCATAACAACCTATACGTGAATGTAATTCCAAAGGATCTCCTAATGGCCTTAGCAAGGACAATTACTGAAGCCTCAATGCTAAAAAAGGAAAAATTTAATCTCTGAAAGAACAACCTTTACTTAAAACTGTTTTAATTTAATCTTAACTTCAAAATCATCACTCTTGGTAGACCTCTCTCATTGCTTCTTGGTATCAAATCTTTGAAATACACCCTTCAGCTTAATGAGTCAAATTCATTCAGCTATACTTTGCTTCAGGCCATTTAATCCATACTAATGTACACATTCATTTGTAATAGTATCATCCCTTTGCCCCCACCACATTCCATAATTTCTTATTTGTTTCAGAGACCAGTAGACCGAGCAAAATACAAAAATGCTTGTTATATATGATACTGGATTCTCTGATAATCCAACATAATTAAGGTTTTATTATGTTTTTTTTTATCCAGTTTATAAGCTCTTTCATTTCTTCTAATTCTGACTGTATTATACCATCTAGATTTTTTTATCTTTCTCTGGTTTTTTTCCCCCTTTCCTTTTTGCTTCTCTCATTCTGATGTGATCTTTAGTTTCAGTTTAATCTGCTGAAAGTTTCATACTCAGACTGAACATAATCTTTTAATTCGTCATTAATGCAGTAGGTTGCTATGTTTCTAATCCATTCGTAACTATTATACTGGATTTCTTTTCAATCTTTTAGCAGTATTTTGATTGTTTTATCTTGCTGATTATTAATATCTGCTGAACACTCTTCTTCTTTATCAACAACTTCTCCAATAGAAACTGTCAGTTCAGTCAGATCAAAGTTCTGCATTTCTTTCTATTTCTTTTCTATCCCTTCAAATTTTTTCTTCATGAACGCTGTTCTAATTCAGGTTTCTTTTTCTGAATTTTCTCTTAACTGGTCTCTAACTTTCCATTTCATACATTCTTCTTGATATTTATTCTAAATTCATTCTCATTATATGTCCCAACCACTTCAAGTCAGAGTTAAGCATTTCTTCAACACTTTCTGTTTCCAAATTATTCCTATTGTCCACATTTATTTTATCTTTTCTTGTTTTTGCCAACACTGTTCTTAACAATTTCATTTACATTGCTTGTATTATACTTACGTCTGTATTTGTTAGTCTCCAGACAAAATGGGCAAAAAGTAACTTCTGATAATCAAATACTTGCTCTTCAGTGGGACCTTACTGTCCCAAAGTAGACTACTTACACTGCTAAAAAAAGTTTGACCCAGTGAAATCCTCTTCATTATCCTAATCTAAACTTCTATCACCAGAAATATTTTATGTTTTCATTACTCTTCAAGACTTGCTGTTGGTAACAACACCATTAATGTTTATGTTTTCTTTACAATTTAAAACTGTGTTCTCATTCTTTCTGCTATTGACATGTAACCCATGATTCTGTGTCACATTGGTCCATTTGTTCAGTTTTTTTTTCTTTAGCTGTTCTGAATTCATCTAAATCACCACATCATCTGCAAACACAGCTCTTTCTGCTTTCTGGTCGTTAACTGTATCTAGGATACTATTCATCACCACAGTGAACAGCAATGGAGATAAGACAGTTCTTGTTGCATTCCATTATTAAGTGTAAACCACTCCAAATTACCAAATTTGGTCTTCCCCCTTCTCTTATATTTAACATATATATTCTTGATCATAACTATTTCTTCTATTTCTATACTTATCTTTTCCAAGCTTTCCCAGATTTTTCCAGTTGAACCCAATCAGTGGCTTTTTTCCACATCAAGAAATGCTATAAATAGTCTTTTTCTAAATATAAAGTCTCTCCATCATTTCCCTTACAGCAAAAATCAAATCAACAGTTGACTCTCCTTTTCTAAAACCACACTGCTCTTCTCTTAGACCTTCCTCTATTTTTGTCTCTTGTTGCCATTATCCTTTCATAACTCTTTGAACAGTGACACAGTAATTTTACTTCTCTGTAATTACGACACTCCTTTCTTGATCCTCCTTTATATATTGGAACAATAATCCCCTTGGTCCAATCATCAGGTATCACTTTCTCCAGATCACTTTAAAGACGTCACATAACCATTTCAGTCCTATACTACCAGAAGCTCTGATCACTTTGACAGACAAATCATCTATTTCAGGAGATTTTCCATTCTTCATCTTCCTTAATGCTTCTTCCAACCACAGCCAGACTTATTTTCTTATTGTCATCACTGTATTCATTCCATTTCATTTTATTATGGCTTTCATATTTGATTTAACAGATATAAAATAATGTTGCTACATCATCTTAATCTTTCTTTCAATAATCACAAGATTTCGATTCCTGTATATTGAAAAACCTGATTTCTCATTGCTTCTTCTGTTCTTCATTAATCAATCTGCTGAACACTGAAAGGGGATTAATGTTTGATAATAATTGAAGCAGTTTGAAGTGACCTTACCACCTTATGGTGAGTCTGTTTATAGATTCTTGAATACTAACAATGTTCATTTTCTAACATAATAATTAATATGATTCTGCCATTGGAATCACTTCTTTACTCTTCTGATTTTCTTAAGAAATCTCTGCCTGTGGTTTCTAATCTGTTTAACTGTTAGTTTTTACCCATTTCTCAACTTATATGTTAAAATTGCTTTTAACAAAATGCTGTTCCCTTCATCAGCAAAAGATCTAATTAGCAGATTTTGCTCTTGTTTTATATAATTTTATTTGACTGGCACCTCACCATACCAGCCTTTCATGTACTATTATCTCTTTCCATATTTAATTTGTCATCTTCACTAAAAATTTGCCTAAATAATTAAGATCTTTTATTCTCTAAGTTTACCATTGAGAATATAGTTCTTGTTTTCTGTTTTTTCTCCTCCCTCTATTTTTGTAATTTTTTGTCTTTTATAAAAAAAAATCTAATTTTCATGCAAAATTTACTGTATCAGGAATTTAATTTTGTTTCATTTTTTTTTAAAAGATGATTTTAAGAGGATAACATCACTGCATACAGGAAATAACTGACCATATTTATAACTAAAAATCAAAATAGAGACATATATAAAGACACAAAGAATAGCGTGGTTGGGGCATATAGAACGAATGGAAAAAGATAGAGGAGTTAAAAAAAACTATTTGAATGGAAACCATTAGAACAAAGGAAGAAAGGTAGAAGATGGATTGATGATGTGCAAAAAGATCTTACAACTTTAAAAGTTAAGAATTGGAAGAATAGTGCACAGAAAAGAATGACTAAAAATTGTTTTGCAAGCTAAAACTCATAAAGAGTTGTAAAACTAGAAGAAGAAGAAGATATCAAACCACACATGAAAGGTTGCAGAAGCATATCACTACTGTCTCTGGGCAAGAGGTTAAGTGAAGAGGGGGGGAGAGAGAGAGAGAGAGAGAGAGAGAAGGAATCTGTTGGCAGATTTCATTCTTGTTTTATATAATTTTATTTAGCTGGCTCCTCACCATATCAGCCTTCATATACTATGGTGCCTGAGTCATCATTGGAGAAGTGCCTCAGGGCTTTATCACTCACCATTTTATTCAGAATTTCTATATTTAAATGACCTACTCTGTCACCACAAATCTTGTTCACAACTTTGCTGATAATAGTACATTCCATTTTGTCCTATTCATTTGATAGACCATGCAGTGTTCAGATGTCCCAAACTTAATCATCTTCAACAAGTGCCTTCAGCACTGATCTGCATATCATCCGTAAAGGGGGTGAGAGGGCAAGGAGAACCTAGTTATCCTCAGTGCCACCAAAATACAGTCTTGCCCCTTTTCTCTCGTTAAAAGGATCTCAGCACTTCCTTACCCTCAGTGATACACAAATCACTAGACAACATCAGATCTTTCTGCTTGGACTAGCATTTCTATTTACCTCTAGCCTCTCCTAGCATAAACATATCGTATTAATAGCTTCCACATCATCTAAAAAAGTAAGCATTCTTTTCTGTGCAAGATTATATTCTCTTTTTCACCCAGTCAGCTATCCCTATCTTTTTGTTATAACCATGTATTGCTTAAAAATACTCCATAGGTCCACGTAAACTATACAAGTTTATTAAAAAAAAATTTTTTTTAAAAATCGGAAATAAAATCAACCTTCCCATATACATCAAGGTATCTCTCCACCTCCAGTTCACCACCTTACCTTCAGATCTCCCATCTGGCTTGTGGAAATACCAGATGATGGTCCCCAGGGCTGGTGGAGAAGATTCTGAAATGAACTACAAGCAAGTATCTGATCACAGATCCAACTGTCAAACCTCCAGGATTCAATCTGCTGTAATACCTCTGGAGCCAACTGAACAGATTTAGAATAGGACAAAGCTACCATGCCCACTTATTAGATCTATGAGGAATTTCACATTCCCTTTTTGTGTGTGTTGCTTTGCAGACTATGCATCATATCATTGATGAGTGCTTCACTCGCTGGTTAACTGAACTGCCAATCTGTATAGTTTTGCTCATTAATTTCTTGTATTTTTATCTATGCATTAAATAAACATAAAAAATATTTTTAAAAAAAAGTACTAAAATAGCATTTTTTTTCTGACTAAAAAATAAATAAAAGAATCCCAAATACAACTTTAGTGAAACATATCACATTACGTAGTATTAATCCCTAAATTAATAAGGCTTTCTTTGCTTAAAAATACTCTATAAGTCCACTCAAACTTATACAACCTTATTAAATTAGTTTTGTGGACTCTTTGGTCTGCTTGTTTCTGAATTAAGCTTCTTAATCACTTTACCACGTATAGCACTAGCATGGTGTAGGTTTTTTAATTACTCTTGTTGGGTATTGAAAAAAAAGATATATAAAAAATAATAGCCCATTGAGTTTCTAAAATTTTTTTATGCTGCCAATTTGGAAATCTCTGTATAGGTGAATATATTAAAAGCATACAAAAAAAAGGAAGAAAAAAAAGAGATTGCAGAAATTGGATTTAGTTTTCCAAAACAATTGAAGAAGACAAAGTTATTTGGTAGAAATCCAAAATTCCTTACATCTCATATATATATATATATATATATATATATATATATATATATATATATATATATATATATATATATATAACTATATAATAACTATATTTGCTGGTGTGCTTATCTGAATAGTTAGTGTCCACTCTCTAACCAACAGGTTATGGTTTCAAATCCTGATGTGGATGAATGTTTGTAATTGTCTTTATAGCCTGAAATGACTTTAAAAAGTTTCATATTTGCTGTCTAGAGCAGGGTTTCTGGATTATGTAAAAAAGAAATAATAATGCTTAAAAAATTAATTAAAAAATCCCTAACCTGCCCATACTAATGCACTGTAGGTTTTGAACACACACTGAAACATAAAAAAAAATATACAGTTCAAAGAGACATTGCAAATGAATTCCTCATCCACTTAATGCAGCAGGAATCAAGATTTAATATTCAGCCACATATAATCCACTCATTTCCTGTTCAGACAACAATTGAACCTTTTGGTCCCTTGCCAAGGCCATTAGATGTGCAACTTTTGCCCATTCATGTTTCCATCTTCAGATGTTACTGCAATAAAATTATCCAAAGACAAGGCTGATCTAGTGGACATTTTGGTCCAACTCTTGCATTGATATCCAAGCCAGTTCCTTCTCCATCACTTTGAATGTAATGTGGGGAGCAAAGAACTTTTATCAGAACTTTTCAGCTGAAGGTGAGTTAGCCAGTTTCATATGGAGATGGTGGGGGTTTTTCATCCCTCAAAGCAGACAAACCAGCCAGAAGAACACACAATTTGCAGACAGTAATCATTGACCAGAAACATGGAGTTCAGTACACTGGCTTCGTAGTCTTAGTTGCTTTGGCCATAATCCAAATCAGTAAATCAATCAAATCCCACATACACACTTTACCAAGGATTGCTCATTGCATGCCTTCGTTAATCTTTTATCAGAAAGATTTCTTCAGAAAGAAATCAGAAGAATTCTGATTTCTTCAGAAAGAAATCAGAAGAATTCTGATTTCTTTCTGAAGAAATCAGAATAATTCTGAATAGCTTAGATATCCCCAAAAAAGTAATCTGATTCTGATGAATCCCTCCTATTGTTTTAAAAACCTGTGCCCTGTAAATTAACACCTATACTACCGTTTCAATCTATCCCATTCAGTTAGCACCTGTCTACAGTATGGGAACAAGAATGTAATCAACACATTCAAAAAATATACTCATAAAATTCAGCCAACAAACTATCATCCAATTGCTGTTACTTATTTCATTGTTCTCAAAAAAATCAAGAAGCTTATCACCACCAACCTCTTCACCACTTGGAGACCCGCCAGTTAATCATTGACCAGAAACATGGAGTTCATTACTCATAATTCACAGCTGATCTTCTAGCCATCTCCATCCACCTTAGACTCAAGCCATGGAAAGTTTTGGAGAAACTTACCCAATTGCTCATCATATTTTTAGAGTATATTTTCGGTTCTGACTCGGAGGCCTGTTCAGCATGTGACCATCTTATCTTATGGTCTGCCTTCTGTTCTTGCCATTGCATCACCAGCTTTCTTTCTGGTCATTCAGTGTGTGTGTGTGTGTGTGTGAGAAAATCTGCAGCAAGGAAACCACCAACCATGGTTGGTGGTTTCCTTGCTGCAGGTTTTCCCACCAATGCAGGAGTACCACAGAGACTCTGTATGTTACCCTTTCTTCCTCTTCTACATAAATAACCTCAGGTCCAATCCATAGTTATGCTGATGACAGTATACTCCATTCTTCTTTTTCATTCTCCAAAACTTTCCAGGCCCTGTAGTGCACAGTCATCAGAAGCTTCAAGATTTTTCATAACCAATGCCTAACTCTGATCTACTTGCTATTCTTCAGGGTTGGAAGCAAGGATGCACTTGTGAATAACACACTAAAATGCAGTCCTGTCTTATTTCTTTTAAGAAAGAAAGATCTCGTTTCCACTTATTCTTGATGCTAAACAGGATCATGTCCCTTTTTTGGGTTGATTTAACCTCTAGTGCAGTGATGGCAAACCTATGATACACGTGTCAGCACTGACACACTTGAGGGTTTCAGGTGACACACCTTGGATGTTGAAAAATATTGGTATTCTGATGAAAAAACTGCGATAAATTGTGTGTAAGATCGCTCTCAGTTAAGGCGAAGGTAGGTTTCGGTTCATTGAAAGAATTATATTTTATAGTTAGCCTATTTCTATTTTATTTTGTAGTTAAAGCTATAGCTCTTCTACATACTCTTGTGAAAGTCTATTTTCTGCCTTAAATAATATCAAATCGAAAGGGAGAAATAGATTGAGCAATGATTTGAGCGCTGCCTGTGTAGCATTAAAATGTACACACTATAGCCCTTCTATAAAGCAACTTTCTTCCTGTACTCAGCAACAGAAAAGTCATTAAATGTAATGTAAGTTGGTAATTCACTTTATTAAATTAATTGTATAATATGAATTCATAGATTTTATATCAATGTCCTATTAAATAAATAACCTAATATGATATGTATAAGTCACCATCTATGATTATGTAGTTAAATTTATAATGCATGTATGCCAGTGGCACATCAACAACGTCAATATTTAAAAAAAAAAGATGTTTGACACACCTGGGTAAAAAGGTTCACCATCACTGCTCTATTGTCTTATGACAGAAATGCATCTCAGCCATAGTTTTTTCTCCTTCCAAACAACTAGCTATAATTTTCTGTTTAAGACACAACTTCTCACCTGTATGTATAACTGCTAATTCCATATAAATCCTTAATCTTCCTTACCTTGAGATATTTCTCACACATTTGGGATGATGCACCTAAAACCTTCTTAGGTTTTTGATATACCATCCCAAGAGGGCAATCCAATTAGTTGATAATTCCTCTTTCACTGATTTACTCCAGTCATCCTCTCTCTTTCTCTCATAGATATTCTCTTTCTTTTTATGCTTCTGTTGGTATTTCCATGGACAAGTTTCTGAACTGGCCTTTCTTCCAAAACTAACATCAGCACCTGCTGGTTAACATCCATTTACTGCTTAGCTTCAGACTTAAACAACTCTTCTTCTCTTTCATTCTATATATCTGTGTTCTTTGGAAGAGCTTGCCTCACTTTCTCCACTCTTTCCTTTTACTTTCTTCCATACATCATAATGATTCTCTATAAGTGTTTTGACCTTTTGCTTGTGTGATGCTAATGGAGGGGGGGGATGTAAAGTTTGATATTGACGAGGTAAATAAAAAGAGTAGCTATGTGCACTCATGAACTTACCAGTTATACAGAAGCAGCTCATTCTCCTGTCCACGAGTGAGCTTGACAGGCTTCTTGCATAAGTCATATTCAGACTCCCTCCAGATCCAATCTGGCAGAATAAGTTGCAGCATGATTGTCTAAGACTCTTGATTTATTATCAGGCTTCCCATTGTTTAGAGTCCTAGTACCATTGCACATACTACCTAGTGACTTGCCTGTGGAAGTGATTTGCTGCTGTAGCCTTGATAGAAAAGCTCCGAGTCTCTACAGTGTCTTTGTTATGTCCCTGATAGTACAGTACAGTATGATAAAATGTTATACACGTTGAGGTATTACCCTCTTGAACAGTGTTCCTCCTGTTTTGTCAGGACAAATGAAAAGTTAGCTAGAAACAAGTTCGGCTTCAATAAAAATGAAGAAAGCTCAACAAAATTGCTGTTACCAAGTTAAAAAACACACAAGTGAGATACTTATAAATACATTGATCTCTCAATTATTTTTGACCTTAAAGACTGAACCTTCAGTTAACTGTCTTTTGAATTAAATAGTATGTCAACCACCTTCTGGCACAGCATTATTCAATTGTACCTTCATTTACCTGACTCTTCATTATCCAACTAGTAAATAGCTTTCCCACCGTAGTCACTATGGTTACAAGCAATACCTGCTCTCCAGCCAACAGGTTATGGGTTCAAATCCTGCTGCAGGCATGGATGTTTGTGATTGTTTTTAGGTGGGAAATTCATATCATGGCCCAGTGTGAGAGACTACCATTCCACTTATTGGAGGCCTGAAAAGGCTTGAAAACGTTCCATATTTGGTCTCTAGAGCAGGCTGTCCAGACTATGTAACAAATAAATAAAGAATAACAAAAGATATATATGAAATTGATAAAAATGGAAAAAAAAATCCTGAGTCCACTCATGATACAAATGTATTATAGGTTTACAAATAACCTTTTGTAGGTGGGAACCACATAAAAAAAAAAAAAAAAAAAAAGATTGGATAATTGAGCAATTACTGTGATAACTGTTAAAATTTTATTTAGGTAATAGTAATCAGAAGAAGGAGGAGATAGTTATACTAATCAGCACTAAACAATTTCATTCAAAATGGAAATCAGACAGAATGGCAATTGGACAAAATGAAAAATCTCTATACTGAGTATTCCTGGTAAAATGTATGCAAGTATACTTGAGAAATGGCTTAGAAAATTTTAGAGGGAAAGCTTAAAGAAGAAGAAGCTGGATTCAGGACAAATTGAGATTGTCAGGATCAGATTTTCCCCTTAAGACAAATGTTGAAAAAGCATGGGAATATAACAAGGATCTGTATTTAAATTTCGTAAATTTGGAATAGGCATATGACAAGGTGCCAAGAGGAAGTTGTTCAAAATTGCTTCAGTTATGTGGTGTAAATGGGACATTATATCAAGCAGTGCTTGGTCTGTATTTCAATTTTAAGTCAGCAGTTAGAATTGAAGGATGTACAGAAGATGGTTTAATCAGGTGTGAGACTTTAACTCTATTTCTTTTAGAATCCAAACCTGACTCGAGACCAAATTAAAAAATATATACATTTAATGAAACTAAAACATTATATACAGTTTAAATAAAATCACATAACTACAAAATTAATTGGATCCAAGGCCTTCTAAAATAAGTCTACACTTTAGAGATTTTCTTATCCAAAAAAATTAAAATCATTCATTTTATAACTGGTTTGTTTAACATATACTTAATCATGTCTACCACACTAAAAACTTTCTTTATACAATAACAAAATGTTCATCAGTCAGTTTTCTTGTTGGGCCCTTTCCTGAAAACAGAACTACCTCTTCACTTCCATGGGATCCTTTTTTTTTTTTTTTTTAAATTCTTTATTTAGCATATGATTTGTTCAATCATTCCTCCTGTTTCACTGGAGTATAAACATTATTACCTCTCACAGTTTAATTTGATGCACAAATTACTAATTTTTGTACTAGGGAAAGAAGTTTCTTCTACTACTTCATAAAACAACATATCTAAGTAGAGCTCTTCATGTTAACCTCTTTACAGTTCCAGATTTTACTAATTCCATCACTTTTTTCCAGTAGAATAACAAATAGATCTGGCATCCTTTAGACAGAAGATGAAACTTTTCATTCTTGCATTTCCTCGAACATTGAATTAGAACGTCATCTCCATCATCATCTTTTATTTACTTAATACTTGTTGATAGTCTCAACTCTTCCAGTTTAAAGACTCACAGTGCTATGATTCCTTTTCGGAATCTTCTATTAATATTCTCCCGGATGTCATGTTTTCTTAAAAACTTCTTAAGAACAAAATTCTCTTGTTGCCATTCTCAAATTTTCATTCTCTCACTCTCTCTCTGTACTTGTTTTTGTCATTTCCCCAGATACAGAACGCTCTCACTGTCAACTGTCAATCACCAATCAACCTCCTTGGTGAGCATTCACACTTCATGTAAATGGCAAGCGAGAAGTTACATATAATGGCTGACATGTTGTCTCGTTAGCGACAACAGAACGTCTTAAAAAAAAAACAAAAGATATCTCAACACTTAACAGGTATAAATTACAATAAAGACGACTTGAATTATTACAAACTATCAGAATCTAGTAAGGACATCAATTTTCAAATGCTTTTCATTTCATTTTGACAATAATGGGCACATCTCAAGTGCCAATCATATGCGTTACGAAAGCAAAACTAATAATGTACTAACAGAGAAACAATTGTAAAATGATTCATAATTTTAAATTAAGATTATTTTTATATCAGTTATGTGGTGCAACCAATTAATACTTAGTCCATATTTCAGTGTAAGTCAGCAGTTAGAATTGAAGGATGTACAGGAAGATGGTTTGATCAGGTATGAGACAATGGGATACGTTATCTTCGCAGTTATTCATCATCCATATGGATCATATGAAGGAAAGTGGTATTAAATCTGATATATCAAAATTGGTGATGTTAATCTTAGCTCTTTACTTTATGCAGATGTACTTCTGAATAAATCCAGTACAACTCTGCAAAATTCCATGTCTAAATGGAATAACTGTTGTAAAAAATTTGGTGTGAAAATCAGCAATAAAAAGACAAAGACAATGAAAATAGGCAGAAAAATTGAAAACATGAACTGTATCCTGAATGGAGAACCTATAGAACAAATAAAATATTTCAGCTATTTAGGCACAGTTTTTAGTGAAGATGTTAAATTAAATATGGAAATAGACAACAGAATTAGTAAAGCTGGTATGGTAGAAAGTTAGCTGAATAAATTTATATGGAATAAGAGAGAACTTAGTCAAAACACTAAATTAGCTATATAAAGACAGTGTTCAGACCAATTGTAACTTATGTATCTGAGAGCTGGGCTAGAAATAAAATACTTGATCAAAGATTGGAGACCACAGATATGAGAGTTCTGAGAAAGATTAGTGGAGTGAATAGATGGCATCAATGGAAGTATTATATTAAAAATGAGGATATTAGGAAAGTACTTGCCATTGTTAGCATTCAGGAATGCGTGAACAAGTTCTTTCCTAATATCCTTATTTTTAATACGATAAGTGTAACTACTTATGGTATGGTCACATTTCAGTGGCTATACCATATTTTACGTATCATACCATTAAATAGCCATACCTTCTGTTTAAGTGACCATATACTATACAATGGTATGGTCACTTTAAACACAATGGGAGAGGTAAGATTAGCAAAACAAGTGTCCTTTGCACGGATCGTAGGAAAAAGACCCATAGGAAGACCAGTATCTAGTTGGATTGATACATGCCATAAAATTAAAAAAAAATCAGATTTGATAATATTGACAGATAACAGATTAATTTAAAGAAAAATTGTTGGTAGGAAGTTAGTAATGATGTAACTTTTTTGTGTAGTACTATTATAATATCCTGTAAACCTCTCCTGAAAATATATATGAGGGACATCCAGAAAGTAAGTTCCGATGGGCTGTAAGAGAAACAAAAATATACTTACAAAAAAACGATTGGAAATTAAAGTGGACATCTTTCACTACTTTTCTACTTAATTTCTGCCATTGTTCAGGCACTTATCATAATGGGGCACTAAGCGTTTGTATACCTTCATCGTAGAAGGTTGCGGCCTGTGATGCAAATAACTTATTGACTGCTTCTTTGACCTTGTTGTCGCCTTGAAACCGCTGGCCACCAAGGAAAGATTTCAGATCTTTCACCTATTCAAAGATCTGAAATCTTTCCTTGGTGGCCGGCGGTTTCAAGACGACAACAAGGTCAAAGAAGCAGTCAATAAGTGATTTGCATCACAGGCGGAAACCTTCTACGATGAAGGTATACAACTTTTGGTGCCCCATTATGATAAGTGCCTGAACAATGGCAGAAATTAAGTAGAAAAGTAGTGAAAGATGTCTATTTTAATTTCCAATTGTTTTTTTTTTTTTGTAAGTATATTTTTGTTTCTCTTACAGCCCATCGGAACTTACTTTCTGGACGTCCCTCATATATACTTTCAGGAGAAGTTTACAAGATATTATAATAGTGTTACATGAAAAAGTTACATCATTACTAACTTCCTACCAACAATTTTCCTTCAAATTAATCTGTCATCTGTCAATATTATAAATATTGGCATATAATTTCAATAAATTAAATGTCAATAAACATTTAATTTTTATTGACATGAAGATAAATTTTTATTGACATGAAGATAAATCCCCCATATAGTCCTGACCTTGGTGCAAGGTCAGGACTATACGGAGGATGATGGAATTGTTCCCTGCCGAAGGTGACGAGAAGTTGTTGTGTTACGCTGGCCATGTGTGTGTGTGTGGCCGGGCATTATCATGAATCAAAACAATGCCCCTTGTAAGCATGCCACGTCATTTATTCTGGATCACACAACACAGTTTCTTAAGGGTTTGGCAGTACATACTTGCATTGATTGTGGAGCCTTGACCCAAGAAGTCTACCAGCAAAATTCCTTGTCCCAAAACACAGTGCACATGATTTTCCGAGTGGAAACTGTTGTCTTCAATTTCGTCTTGACTGGTGATGAGGTATGCCTCCACTCCATGGACTGTTGTTTAGATTCAGGGGTTGCGTGCGACACCCAAGTCTCATCTGATGACAAGTCTGCTCAGGATAGCACCGCCATCCTCATGGTAGCATGTCAAGAATTCCAATGCACTGCCCAGCTGATTCACTTTGTGTTGTTCTGTAAGCAACTTCGGCACCCGCCGCACACACAATTTCTGATAATTCAGTTTCTCTGACACAATTTCATGAAGATATAAACATCAAACTTCTGGAAATTGCAGTGAGAGTGACGTCATAGTGAATCCCCTATTCTGTCAAATTTTCTCTTCAACTGAATGCACCAAATCATCAGTCACTAAAGATGGTCGGCTGCTCCATTCATCATCGTGCACACTTGTCCTTCCTTCATTAAAAAGTCTTACCCATCTTTGTACCATTGAATCGCTAATTGTGTGATCTCCATAAACCTCAATAGTTTGCTGATGAATTTCAGCTGCTTTAACATTCCTCGCATTCAATAAATGGATGACTGACCTAATTTCACATGCGACGGATGATTCGATTTTCTTAGACATTATAAACACACACGAAGAAGTGTATGCACTTCTTGGTGTGTACAGACATTCACTCCGAGAATGTCTGAAAATGGCACCAACGCCTTGCTAAGGAATCAACAAACTCAGCATGTATGCGCACCATTGCGATTGCAGCGCTGCAGTGAAAATATTTAAAAATGGAACTTACTTTCTGGACGTCCCTTGTATATCAGGAATTTGATGGTGATTAAATTGGATCTCATAGAAGATTCTGATAGGGCAGAAGTAGAAAGAGTTTTTTTTTTTTTAATCATTAGAGATGGCACTGAACTAATGATTTAAAAAAAAGCTGGTTCTCATTAGACATCTGAACAGCTGAGTAAGGAATGAATACCATACATATAGAAATGTTTTAGAAAAACATGGATAAGAGAACAAAGCCATTCCTCAGATACTTCTGGATATCTGTTCATGATGACTGGTCATTATTAATACTATGCACCAATATGAAGATGTAACTTAATTCACATGAATCAAATTCACACAACAGATACAAAAGTATACATGAGATTTGAAAAAGGAAGTGATTGCCATTTAGTGGCAGCAGGATAAAAATGTAAAATCATACTGAATAGAAAAATATGTGACAAAGTTTTAAAAATAATCAAAGTTGCAGCTTTCAGGGTTATATATTCAAATATACAAACACTATTGCAAAAAATAAATAATAAAATAAAAGTTTGAAAATAAGAGCCAGTTTTTTGAGTCTCACTAACAAAATATTGAGATAATCCATGGCAAGGTTGTATGCAAAATCATAATTTCATGACAGAAACAAGACATTTAAGAGATAATCCTGAAAAAGAAGAAATGTTGAATTCCTGGAAAGTTAATAAGCAGGTGCCTTCAGAGAATACAATTCTTGGAAAACGTTTGGTAAGAGTATAGAAGATAAATATCATGAAGCTATTGAAAAGTATAGAAATGAAGGGTAGGGTATTGTAAAAAAAAAAAGATGATAAAGATGATATGAAAACTTAAGATAATGATATTCCAGATGTCAAGTAATTACTTCAGACATCCATAATGTTATTTCATTAAACAAAACAAGCAGACACAACAGATTATAGAAAATATTCAAGAGGAATTCAGTTCAGGAACATGTATCAATACTTGGAAAAAAAAAAAAAAAAAAAAAAAATGTAGACTGTGCAGAGTGATATTCAGCTAGAGGAATGTTCAGTATGAGGTAAAGAACTTTTTACAGTGGGTATACTACGAGTATATAATTCAGAATGCATGGTCAGAAGGTCGAATTCCTGATAACAGGAAATAAAACAATGTGAGAGTCGCACAGGAATTTCCCTGCTGAGCATTCCAAGCAAGTTGTATGCAAATGTACTTGAGAAGAAGCTACGAAAAATTGGGGAAGAGAAGTTTATGGAAGAAGCCAGCTGGTTGTGCCAAATAAGGGTTGTCATGATCAGATTTTTACTTGAAGACATAGTCAAGAAATCATGGGAATATAACAATGACACAGTAACTGCTATTTTGGTTACAGTCCACATCTATCATTTTTTGCATTTATATTCAGATTGAAGTGTTATATTTTGAGGCTTCTTATATTTATATTGTGCTTGGAGTTTGTGTGTGTGTGCGTGATTCCATATCTAAGGAATTTTCTTAGATATGAATGAATTCATCAGAGTATTAACATTTAATATAATCCTTTAATAGCTCAAATTATGTGGTAATGTGTATCATCAACAGCATTTGTTGTCATTTCTTTTAAAATTAAATAATGTGATAGAGCTTCATGACCAAGTGAGGAATTGATTCTAAATTTAAGCTAATGTTTTAGTCATGTAAGATTTTTTCTAAAAAAAGCAGGTGTTAATGAATACCAATGAATACCAAATATTAAGTATTTTCAGAATTTGGGATTGCTGCAAATATATATTGATTGATTCAGCCAGACAGGCATGTGGTGAGATTGTCTGCAAGGATAGAAAAATCAGAACTCCAACATGGACACAGGAAGTTAAAGAGGCAGTGAAGCAAAAGAAGAAAGCATATCAAAAGTTCCTGGTGACACCTGTGTAAAACTAGCGAAACAAAAGTCATGGGAAGACTTTGGTAAGAATATAGAAAACAAATATCAAGAAGGTGGCAAAATATTCTGGAGGCTGTTGAAAAAGCTCAGAAATGGAGGAAAGAGAGTGCTATAAAAGGAATTAGAGGTGATAAAGGTGACATGAAAAACTGGTGAAAGAGATATCTTTGATGTATGGAATAATTACTTCGAGAAATTGCTAAACAAAACAACTAGTGACAGCACAGTAGTAAAAAACACTCAACAGGCATGCAATCAGGCAAGCCATCAAAAGCCTAAAATGTGGAAAGGCAGCAGGAGTAGATAATATTCGACCAGAAATGCTCAAGTATGGAGGTATTAGTCTTACAGTGGCTGCACTGCATAGTTCAGAAGGCTTGGACAGAGGAACAAATTCCAGATGATTGGAGTAGAGCTCTCATAGTACCCATATATAAAAAAGGGAAATAAAACTGATTGTGAGAATTACAGAGATATTTCTCTACTGAGAAATATCTCTGTAATTTGGTTCCTGATAAGATTTATGCCAGTATACTTGAAAAATGGTTGAGAAGGATCGTGGAAAAGAAGCTTGGTGAAGAACAAGCTGGATTCAGGACAAATAGAGGCTGTCAGGATCAGATTTTCACTTTACAATAAATAGTTGAAAAATCATGGGAATATAACAAAGATCTATATTTAAGTTTTGTAGATTTGGAAAAGGCATATGACAAGGTGCTAAGAGTAAAGCTATTCAAAATGCTACAGTTGTATGGTGTCAATGGAGCATTATATCAATACTTAATCTGTATTTGAGTTATAAGTCAGCAGTTAGAATTGAAGGAAGGACAGGAAGATGGTTTGATGTTAAATCTGGTATCAGACAAGGATGTACATCCCCTCTGTTATTCATTATCTATATGTATCATATTATGAAGGAAAATGGTATTAAACCTGATATCAAAATTGGAGATGTTAATCTCAGCTCTTTACTTTATGTGGATGATGTTATACTTCTAAATAAATCTGCTAAATTGAATTATTGTTGTAATAGATTTGGTATGAAGGTCAGCATTAACAAGACAAAGACAATGAAAATAGGCAGAAGCATTGAAAATATCAACAGCATTGTGAATGGAGAACCTATAGAACAAGTAAAACATTTCAGATACTTAGGCATGATTTTTAATGAAGATGGTAAATTAAATATAGAAATAGACAACAGAATCAATTAAGCTGGTATGATAGGTTGTCAACTGATTAAATTTATATGGGATAAGAGAGAAATTAGTCAAAAAACTGAATTAGCTGTGTTCAAACTAATTTTAACTTATGGATCTGAGAGCTGGGTTAGAAATAAAACACTTGACCAAAGACTAGAGACCACAGATATGAGAATCCTGAGAAAGATTAGAGGCATGAACAGATGGTATCAGTGACAATATCATATTAAAAATAAGGATATTAGAACTTGACATTGTTAGTATCCAGGAATGTGTTAGCAGAGCTAATCTCAGAAGGTATGGTCACTTAAACAGAATGGGAAAGGAAAGATTAGCAAAACAAGTGTTCTCTGCCAGGTTGGCAGAAAAAGAAGAAGATCAAGGTGTAGATGGATTGATACAGTAAAATATGCCTTAGAAGATAGAAATATGAAATCTGATATTTATTATTCTGGAGTCTTGACAGGTAACACATTGATTTGGATGAAATTTGTAGATAGGAAGTTAGTAATGATGTAAGTTTTTCATGTAGTACTATCATATCCTCTACACCCGTTGAGAGTACATATCAGGAATTTGATGATGATGATGCAAATATATTTTTATTTATATGCAAGTGTGCAGTATTTTATCCCATGCTATATGCAACGAAATGTTTATCATTTTAAGCTTTTAAGCATATTAAAAACACATGGTTTTCAGTCTTGTACATCAGTGCTTCCCAAACTTATGGATGTAAAGGCCCCTCTTTGGAAAAATTGGAAAAATTAAAGTATTTCGATGGGGCATCGAAATACTTTAATCATAAATTTTAATCATAAAATAATAATCATTAAAAAAATCATAATACAGACATATATTATTATAATATTTCTTGTATTTATATTCAATACAAAGATTTTGTGTTTGTAAGCTTTTTTGTGCTTCTTATCAATGCCTTTGAAATGAAACTTATAAGAATAAGCATATATTTACTAATATTTATTAAGTGCCGAAATACGTCGGAAGCAAAATTTGCGAACCACCACCAATGTGTGATTTTTTCCATTAAAATATAAAAAAGAACAAAAAAGAAATAATAAAAATTAAATATGTTTCTTTTAAGATTAAACAAAAATAACTACTTAGTCTTAAAACATTTTAAATTTGTTTTCATTATTTCACAGCTCCCTTAACAAAACTTTGGACCCCAAGGGGGCTGCTGCCCACAGTTTGGGAAGTGCTGCTGTACATGGTGGTTCAAGAAATTAGGTTTGTGCTTTTTAATGTTCATCCCACCCACAAGAGGTTGTAAACCTATAGTACATCAGAATTATAACATTAGGTGGGTTAACAGTTAGATAATCCACGCCCCTGTTCTAGAGATTAAACATGGAACTTTTTTCAATCCACTTTATACATCCAGTAAGCAGGGCAGTGGTCCCACTGATTTATCACTCCCCTAAAGATGTTCAGAAACACCCAATCAGTTGAAGAGCAGGTATTCTATCCTCAGTTAGGCCTGCTAGTGAATCTTCTTCACCATTTTCTGTCCACTGCTGGACAAAGACCTCCCCCAAGTCCTCTATTTAGCCCTGTCTTGAGCTTTTCTATGCCACTGAGTTTCTGCCATCTCTTTAATCTGATGCTCCTACCATCTCTTTGGTCTTCATGTTGTTCTCTTTCCTGTTATATACCTATTCGTTGCCATTTGGATCTTTTAATGACTATTAAAATGTCTCTCACTGTATTCTGAGTTCTGACCAAAGTATTGCACTTTCAGTCTACAATGGTAATACTGTGTGATAATCTTTCAATTTTCCTCTGGATAGTCCTCAACATGTTGGCCAATTTTTTAGTTCAAGGCCATGTTTACTTCCATATGTCATGATTGGTATACAACTGTCAAATAGTATATTTTAAAGACAGATTGGGATGTTTCCTTTGAGTACTTCAGTGTTTTCTAAAGGCTCTCCAACCAAGTTGAATTCTATGTATAATTTCTTCCTGTATGATCTTTTGTTGTAAATATAGGAGATTACTGTTCCATTTTCTTGGTGTTCTATTTGTACTAGCTTTTTGGTGATGTATTTATTATACATCAATTTTGTTTTCTCTTGATAGTGATATGAATATTTATTAGATTCACATTGAAATACTTGTTTCTTTCTAAAATTGCATTGGAAAAAAAAGTGCTGTTGTAACTTGATCACACAAAACTAAAACTGGTGATATAACATATAAATATGGAAAGCCTTAGACAGTAGCATTTGAATTTGATTTATAGGTTTGCAAACTGTCTACATATATTAATGTAGATTGATGCAGTGAGTCCATCCATGTCAGCAACAGTTGCTTTTTGTTTTATTTTATTATTATTATTTTCAGTTATTTTATTTATATTTCAATTATTTCAATTATATTATTCTTGTTTTAAAAATGCATTTTCTTTAATAGTGCAAATGTAATGAAAAAACCTGGTTTTTTCATTACATTTCATTTTTCATTTGTATTTTTAGGTTTGGTGCAGCTTAAATGTCGACAGGTTTGCAAACTGTCTACATATATTAATGTAGATTGATGCAGTGAGTCCATGTCAGCAACAGTTTCTTTTTGTTTTATTTTATTTTATTATTATTATTATTATTTTCAGTTATTTTATTTATATTTCAATTATTTCAATTATAGTATTCTTTTTTTAAAAATGCATTTTCTTTAATAGTGCAAATGTAATGAAAAAACCTGGTTTTTCATTTGTATTTTTAGGTTTGATGCAGCTGCCTGATTGCGTGGAGGGATGGTTGCTTGTTGCACAAAGTCAGCTGGTCATCTCTCACTTTCAAGAAGTTGAAGTTTCTGCTTTAAAAGGTTTTTAAATGTTTAAATATGCATATTTTTAAGTTTGTTTACAAAGAAACAATGTACAATTTCTTTATTATTAGTTCCTGTATTATACATTTATTTTAGTTACTTTCATTTCCCTACCACTATGTCATAAAAGTCACACTTAGTTATTACTGTTATATTAGTTCTTTTTAAAAATAAATAATTATTCTAGTTGCTCATACTCCAAAACTACTTTATATAACTATTCTTCTATAAATTGTTTTATCTTTAATAGGAATTCTGCTTATTAACTAATTATCATTGATATTAATTACACTAAGTGAATCGGCCTTTTCTTGGTTTTTACATACTTTGTCTTAATAACTAAATCAGCCTTTTCTTGTACTCACAATGTCTCTTCTCCCCCACTCCCCCCAATTATTGACTTTATTTTCCTTCTTTTAACATTCTGTTGCATAGTGCTGGCTCATTAGTATAATGAAAATTCTTATGAAATGTTAGAAACAGTTTAGATACATGTAGTTTCAGTAATTTAAATGTAATTGTTTTCCTTTTGTGTTTTCTAATATAATATGATACTTAGGTGAAATATGAAAACAGAAAATTAGAAATGAAAAGTAGAATTTTATTATTCCATGTTTTAATTATTCTATTAGTTAATATTCTTATCCCGCATGTTTCGCTTCATTCTCGAAATACTGAATTTATTCTGAAAATTATTTTGATAGTTACATTAAATTTAATTTGCCTCTCAATAATTAACTACCTAAAAGTAAATGTATTCATACTTGTGAATTTAGGGACACAAAACACATGTATTGAAATTATTGTTTTGCTTATTATTAATAAAATAACAATTGACGCTTCGATCCCTGTATTGAGGTCATCATCAGAAAGATACATGTGTATATGAAAACAAGCTACATGCTCTTGCATTCTACAAAGGTAAATTGAATCTTCGCTGTTAATTGATCTTTTACTTAGCCTGACCTCTAGTGGTAAAAAAAATACTACAATAAACCCTGCTAAAGTCCTCCCTTACTAAGATTTTCTTCTGGACTTGTACAGTTCAGGTTGCTATTGAATGTTAAAAAAAAACTTCACCAAGTCTTTTTGTATTGATATTTTTCTTTGGCTTGTTCTGGTTGCTATAATGGTTGCAAATGGGTCCTCCACATTCTTGGAATGGTTAGACCATCATTTTTGTTCAGGTTAGGATTGTTTTAGCATTTCACATGCTTCTTTAAATTTCCTCTCGAACCAGGTTTTGGTGTGGTGTAGGGACTTGGTACCTTTCCAATAATTTCTGTCGAATGTCTGGAGTACGTGGTCTGAAAGGCCGGTTTTTCAAAATTCAGGTATTTAATGTGTCGTTTGTGTTTGTCCTTCCTAATTGGGATGGTTTGCCCTGTTTCCTCTCTGTATAATACGTTACATTTGCATTGTATTTTGTAAACCTCTGGGTGGGCTAGGTGTGGAACAGGATCTTTGGAAGAATTGAGTAGGTGCCTTAATTTTGTTGGGGGTTTGAAGGTGGTTTTGATGTTGTATTTGTGTAGTGTTCTGTCTATTTTTTCTGAAATGCCTCTAACATAAGGTATGGCAATAGCATTCTTGAAATCTTATGTTAGAGGCATTTTGGAAAAATAGATAGAACACTACACTTTTTATGTTTTAAAGCTACTGTTGATTCCAAAAACAGTCTCTCTCTCTCTGACTTATAATGACTTATGTAGATGTGCCTACATAGCACTTCTGTTTTCTTCCATTTGATCCTGTGTGAAGGGGGTATCCAAGGCATGGTCTGCTAGACCTGACTTGCCATAAAGATAGTGCCGGATGTATTTTTTATGTTCACCAAGGTGGATGTCAACAGTTCTTCTTGTCTGTCAATAGTAAGCCAGCTCACAAGAACAGGGCACTTCATAAACTCCTGTATGTGATAAAGAAAAGAGTTTGTTCTTAGGTGAACGGATGAGAATTGCCAATTTGACATATGGTTTAAACATGGTGCATAGCTGATATTTATTAAGTACTCTAGACATCTTTTCAGATGTGCCTTGAATGTATGGGATAGTTACAGTTTTGCTGTAGTCCTGTGTGATAGGCGAAGGAGAGGATTTCTGTGGAGCATTTAGTGTTTTAGCTATTGGTTAAGAAAGTGTGACTCAAGTGAGTGAGTTCAGCAGTAAAAGCATTGTCATTGGAACAGATAGCTCCAGTTCTGTGAATTAGTGTTTTTAGGCTACCATATCATTGAGCTGGAATGATAATGTGACTGTTTGTGCAAATATCTTCCTGTATGTGTGGGTTTTCTATAAACATAATTAATTTGAGGGTAATTTAGCTAAATGTTTAGTAAGTTTGTATATGGGACTATTTTACATGTACTGCAAACACATAAGCCTTTCTAAGAATTTGATTCATAAATATATAAATTCTTGTAAATTCTTATGTAACTGCTAATGTTGAGAAACATAACACTTCAAGAACTTTGAATACCCATTTCCCAAATAAATGGTTTTGTAGAAAAGGACCAGTTTTTTGGTTTTGTCATCCTGACTTTATCACACACACACTTACGTAAGAGCTGAGTTATAGGTTGGATGTATGATAAGATTGCTAAGCAAACTCTTACCATTTGGACTGTCTCAGGACTTCTGCAGATGGATTACCAGCTTCCTGTCTGGATGCACACTATGTATGATGGTAGACGGCTCCCTATCCTCTCACCATCCAACTAATGCTGGGGTCCCACAAAGTTCAGTTCTCTCACCGACCCTCTTCCTTCTGATCCACTTCAGTTGACCTCCAACCCAATACACAGTTTTGCAGATGACAGCACATTGCACTCTTCCCTTTCATTTGACAAACCCTACTCTACACAGCTCACTTCAACTTGCAGAGCATCAACCACCACATCCCTTAATTCTGACCTCCAAGCCATCCTCCAACCCACTTATTTCTTCCTATGAGACTTTTCCTGCCATTTTTGCATCAGACACTTGTTTTGGTAATCTTTCCATCCTAGTTCTGTTTAAGTAACTGTACCATCTTGGATTAGTTCTGCATACATGTTTTGTTTGAGTGTGAGTAATGTCAACTTCTTTTCCGATATCTTAATTTTAAATGTCGTCTTCCTATTGATGCCATCTATTCACTCTTAATTTTCCCCAGAACTCTCATACCCATAGTGTTCAGCATTTGGTCAGCTGAACACTATGGGTCATTTTTTTTTAACTGACTTCTCTCTAGTCCATATATTAAAATTGGTTTCAGCAGTGCCCTGTATACTGCTTGCTAGTTTGGTGTCGTAGCTGATTTCTCTCTTGTTCAATATAAATGTATTTGTTTTCTGCTATACCAACTCAGCTTATTATACGTAGGCTGTTCAATAAGTTATAAGACTATATTTATAAGAAAACAGATTACCTTTAATCGTCATCGTTTACATGGTCTTTTTCGAAGTAACTACCGTGAGACGTGATGCATTTGTCCCAACGTTGCATCCACTTCTTAAACACATGTGAAAGTCCGTTTTTTGAGAGTTCTTTCAAAACCGCCTCTGCAGCTTTTACACATGCTTTATTGCTTTCGAAATGGTGGCCTCTTAGTGGTTTCTTGAGCTGAGGAAACAGCCAGAAATCGCACGGTGTGAGATCAGGACTGTATGGAGGGTGTGGTAGGATATCTGTATTGTTCTTCTGCAAAACGTCCACTACACAACCAGTAATATGTGGCCTTGCATTAATCCGCATAGTATGAGCCATTTACAGTATTCCCAGGTTCTACAGCGTGTTAGTAAACAATGCCTTCGTAGTCAAAAAAACATTATGGTCATAACTTTACCAGCCGATTTTACAGTTTTTGCTTTCTTGGGGGTAGGCGAAGACGGATGCTTCTATTCACTGCTTTGTTTGTTTCATTGTAGGGTCATAGTGATACAACCAAGCTTCATCTGCCGTAATGATGCGTTTTAAGAAGTTGTCGCCTTCTTGTTCCAGTCTTTCTTTCCATTCTGTGCACACATCCACTCGATGCTGCATTTGCTCCGGTGTCAAGAGTTTGGGAATCCATCGGGCGCAAACACATTTCAGTCTCAAATGTTCAGCCATGATTGAGTGAACCCTTCCCACAGAAATATTCAGGACAACATGCAGCTGGCGTACTGTAATTCTGCGATCCTCCTTGATGATAATTGCTGCTGTGTTGATCATTGTCTCTGTGATGGACGTTGAAGGTCTTCCCTCATGTTCAAGATCTTCCACATTTTGCCTTCCTTCCTTAAAAGTTTTATGCCAGCGAAAAACACTTGCCCTCGACATTGCTTCATCGTGGAAAGCTTCGCGTAGCATGTTAAAAGTGTCCGATGCTGATTTTTGCAAACGCACACAAAATTTAATCGCATAATGCTGTTCCAAGGACGCTTCCATTTCGACGACTGGTTGCGGCTCGTAGGCGCGCCGAAACAAGCTTGCGTTTAGTCACGTGACACTCTGGCACATCAGCCCGTATATGCCATCTATCAACCTCTTTTATTAATACAGACAGCAACATTTCTTTATTCCACAGAAATTAATATTGTGATGAGTGGTTTCGCGACAGTAAAATAGTGTTATTACTTATTGAACAGCCCTCATATTATCTGTTTTCATATTTAATTTGCCGTCTTCACAAAACATTGTGTCTAAAGAGCTGACATGTGTAAGCTGTTCTGTAGGTTCACAACCAAAACATTTCAAGCATTAATTTTATTCCTTAGCACTAGGTGACTGTCACTTTCTGATCCAGTTCTGTACACTCTTGTATCTTGGCCCAGTCTGAGGACATTGCTATCATAAATAATGTAATTAGTTTTCTTGTTTAGAGTCATTCTCCACATGGCAGAGGAGAGAATGGCATACCTCACAAAGCAGGCAAACTGTTTGGAGAATGCATGCAATTAACTGACATAGTACACTATCTTCATAGTCTTAATTGCTTTGTCCATAATTCCAAAACAACAAGTCTCTCCTTCTGCATCTCATCATCATCATCTTATACCCTCTTTTACCTTGCGGTGTCGAGGGTCCATTGATCATCGGACCTCACTCCGTTTACAGGATAAGGTGGTCAGCCTTATGCCCCAGTGTATCCTATAGCCTGTAGTGTTGAGTTCTCAAGGCCAGTTTGCCTGCTTTGCGGGATGAAAAACCCCAGAATAAACTGGGGAAAAAACCCTGCTGTCCACGCCCAAGACTGGCTAACTTGGCTATGGCTGAGGAAGATCCTTCAGCTCCTCACGTCACCGACGGGAATCGAACCTAGGACACTCCTTCCCCAGGCATATGGTTGCGAAGCGCACAGCCACTAGGCTAACCGTGCGGACTCCTTCTGCATCTGTATGTTCATTTTTATGTTGGAACTTAATGTAGTAATTAGTCCATATCACTTGAGTAGAAATTTTGCAGAAGACATACTGCTTGTAAATCATTTGCACTGCTTCTCTATTAGCAAGTTTTTGTAATATTTCTACTCTTTTGTGGAGACACTTGCGACACACATATTAGAGACAGTTGTGAAGACTAAACAAAAAAATAAGCAAATACTGGGAAAAGCATTGCTATCATGCTGTTATTTAACAGCTTATTTGTGAGTAAATAAACATGCAGATTATGATGATAATGTAGATAAAACCAGAGTGTTAGAAAATAGTGCATGTGCTTTGAACTGCATCTCACTGTTTTAGCTTAGATATATTGCAAGATATTTATGGTAAAAAAAAAAAAAAAAATTCCAAATTTTTTTTTGTCCTCAATATAGTCATATAAATTATTATTATTATTTGTTTCATATTTTAGGAGTTAAGCTGGCTGAATCATCTTCAAGATCAGCATTAGTAATTGGTAAATTATATTTATTGCTCAGTCAAGCACTGGCAGGACAGAGATGTTGGCAGCGGGCTTTGGAGACTGTTGAAAAAGTAAGTAATCTACAAAAAACATTTCTTTGTACAATAATAATATTTGGTTTGTCAAGATAGATGTGACGTAATGCTTCATCGCATAATTGGTTCTGCTTATGGTTGATGACTAGTCTTGTTTCATATGGCTGCTCTTAATTGAGCTCAAGGCACTGCCTCAGGTTGTTGAAGCCATCCAGTCCATAGATTATTCTGATGAGTGAAATAGATAATCATCAATGGCTGAGTAGTAATGTGCTCAACACTACTTGCAGCATACACCATAAATATTATTTTAAATTAAAAATAAATAGGGTATGCTTTAATGGGCAATGTGTACAAAAGGCTAGTTTATAGCATACTCTCAAATAAATGTTTAAATCTACAATGATACAAGGTTTTGGAATTTGTTTTTATATTGTATGTTTTTTTTTTTTTTATTGTGCATCATAATAAATAATTATGTATTCTGTGGCTGACTCCAACTCTTGATGACCTGCCTTGTTTCATATGGCTGCTCTTAATTGAGTTCAAGGCATTGCCTCAGGTTGTTGAAGCCATCCAGTCCATAGATTATTGATAAGACTGGATACACTTATAAAAAGAACATATTATTAGTTGTTTAATAGGGACATGCACATTAGATATACTGTATTTTGTTTTTGAATAATGGCTTCACAAATGTAAAAGAAAACTAAATGTAATTTATTACTCCTAATATTTTGTTTAGTATGCCATGAGCTTCTTTGAGGGAGAAGACAGAAAAACTGGTAACAACATTTAAATTCTGAATACAAGAATGAGTCATACAGCATGCGTTTATCATCATGTCTCAGTTGCAGCTGTCTAGTAGGAGGAAACACTATTAGAGTTCAGAGACATTGGAATAGATGTATCTTAATTAATTAATTTAAAAATAATAATGAATTAAATATATAAAAATTATAAACAATTAACAGCAATAATTTCCCAAAACTTAGAAATATGTATACAGTCTGCCTGATTAAGATTAGGATAGTGGCATAGGACATCACAAAATTTAAAAAATAGATGATCAAATTTAACCTACTATAGTCTAGCATCTTGATATGGTTCCAGTGAGGTCTGTTTCTAGTGTCAATGGCATGAGAATCAAGGCCTGAACCTTCAGAATCCATAATCTTGATGTTCTTCAATTCTAATAATAGCAGAATGGCCGGTCTGTCCAAAGTAGCAAAGATGACATGAGCAGGGTATTTGATAAACATCAGACAAGGATAAAGGTGATATATTTCATATCTTGGTATCTTTGATAGGTGGTAAGAAAGATGACAACTTCTCAGCTGGTTTGAAGATGGTGTACAAATTATATCTGTGAAGGATCCTTGCTATTTGTTCAGATGTTCTTTAAGGTAGGGTATGCTGATCATTTTAACATCAGATTGCAATCATGAAGGGGGATGATAATTATCAAATATTTTCTGTATCAAGGTTCACTGTATCCATTAAGTAATAGAGTAAGTTTTATTTTATTTAATTCTTCTAATAGAATAGACTTAGAAGAACAAATTATGTCTGCTCAATATACAGGACTTTTGATAATACCTATTTTTTTTATGAAGGGTGATTCTGTGAAAATGCATGGATATATCTGTCTGTAAAGGGTGGCTTCCTGTAAGCAGAAAATTCAGTATTATCAGCAGTAATACTTGTTAACTCTCTCTCTCTCCTTAATCCAACAATAGATAGTGCCAATTAGATCTTTAGTTCCTTTTGATGTCCATTATAATTTTTAAACTGGTCCCACTGCTAACTAATTGTTGGTGTTCACATACTGTAACAAACTATTTTTGTGCTGTGAAGATGGGTATAATACAAGTGAAATATCAGCAAATAATTTAAATAAATATTAATTATTTTCTTATTATTCTTGTATTGTGAATTAAACCAAATAAACTAATCATGAACTGCCAACATAAGCATTTCTACCCATTTGAGAATACATTCATGATCATCTGTATGGCAAGTCAGGACCAGTGATCTGTGCTTTTGATACTCATTCACACAGAATTAAGTGGAAGAAACATCAGTGTTGTATAGAAGTTGCTGTAGTTCAGAGAGATGTGATATTTTGAAACAGCATCTGCTGTGAACTCCTCCCCAAACCTCAACAAGTATGGTTGCAGTAATTTGCCAGAGATCTAGGAGACAGTCATTCTGAGAGCAAGCACCTATAATGAATGTTTGCATGCATTTTTACCACAAATGTTGTCTACAGCCTGAATCTGGAAGACAGTCATTCTTAGAGCAATTGCCCAACTTCTCCAAATTAACTTTATGGTTATCTAGCCCATAGAGGGTGTCATCTTAGGACTTTTTTTTTTTTAGGTTATAATTCAAATTGTTTCTACTATAATTTAATTGAGTGCTTTGTGCTCTGAAGATGCCAGGTAGAAAACAGGAGAAATATTAGTAAGTTTAATAAATTAATGATATTTTTTTCTCTTGGTGTTCTTATGAAGCACTATTATGAATTATTATTTTTACGGCTATTTTTGCCTGTTTTCGTTTAGGAGTGTCCCTTATTTTGAAAAACATTGGCTGTTTGCTTAAGAATTCTTAGGGCATTATAGGTGTATTTTAAAGATAAATATATGCCGACTAGTAAAGGAAGAAATTTTGCACATACTTTGTTTGGATGTTAGGTTGTCTTTGTTCTGCATACTTCTGCTGTTAGGCTGTTAAAAGGGGGGGGGGGGATTTAGGAAACGTGGGGGGTTGATGCAAGGTGGGAATTTAATTTGAAAACCCCGGGTTTCACAATACTTCTCAAACTATTATATATCCCTATTATGACCTTTTTCTTGACCACTAGTATTAATAAATTAAAGACTTAATTCTGTATGTTAGTCAAGTAAATAATAGTTTAATATCCGACATGTTTCACTGACTAATATCTGTCAGCATTTTCAAGGATACACTGGCAAGCAATGGAAAGTAACAAAAACTAGGAAACTAACCGACAATTCTAAAAATTATATAAAGTTATCACTGTGCGTAATACAATACGCGTGTCACAAGTACAACGTTTTATTTGTTGAGATATTTATTGTAATTTTCATGAAAGTTCATTTCTTTTTGGTTAAATGATCTGATTAGACTTTTCCATATATCTGGTAGGATTAGGCCTTGATTCTTATTTAAGTTACCTGTTGAACGGGCAACTGTAACAGTTTCTTTGAATGTTCTGGAATGGTAGTTCTCTTCTATGTAGGGCATATGACTCATATCCCATTCAATATTATGGTTGGTAGAGGCAAAGTGGGAAGAAAGGCCTGATATATCTTGTCACGTAATAGTTCATTGGTATCACAAAAACCATCTTGATACCAATGAAGTATTACGTGATATGTCCAACTGGCATGTGGACTTAATCAAAAAACTAAAAAATGTGCATCCGTTAACTCCAAGACTATATGGTGTTCCCAAAATCCATAAAGAAGGTAACCATTACGTCCAATAGTAGATGGCATCCATTCTCCTTCTTACAAACTATCAAAATATCTATCCAAAATGTTACAAGAACACATTCACAACACTGATTCTTATATCAAGAACTCCCAACATTTCTTGGAGAAATTAAAAAACACCAGTATCTCTGAAGATAATATTATGGCTAGCCTGGATGTCACATCTCCATTCACAAATATCCCAGTTTCAGAAGTCATCGACATCTTAGAAAACTTGTTCCCACCAAACATCACCAAGTTGTTCAAGCATTGTTTAACTTCGAATTATTTTACATGGCAAAAAAACCTACTACAAACAACTTACTGGATTAGCCATGGGTAGCCTTCTCTCTCCTTCTTGTGCTGACCTATTCTTAGAAAATTTGGAAACTCAAATTTTATCCCAAATTACCTCTAAACCAACCACATGGTTCAGGTATGTTGACAACATGTTCATCATTTGGAATCACAAAAAAGAACTAATAATAATTATCTAAACAAAATTAATTGCTTCCACAACACTATCAAGTTCACATTGGAACTAGAAAAAGATAATAAACTTCCATTCCTAGATGTCCTTATTAAGAAACAAACTGACAATAGCATCAACCTGTCAGTATATAGAAAACCCTAACACTGGACACTACCTCCATTTCGACTCGTCTCACCACATATCCCAGAAACTCAACATTATCCATATGCTCAAAAAAAAAGCTATACAGTGTACCACAGACCCTGGTGACTTACAAGAAAATTAATAAAAATATCCAGAGATCTATCCCTAAATGGCTACCCTACAAGAATCATCAACAAGATTCTCTTTGATGACATACTGCAAAGACGAGATGAAACCCAATACATCAGCTCTATAACAATTCCATTTGTTAGTACCATATCCAAAAAATTAGCTCTTCTTCTAAAACCATATAATATCAGAGTAACCTTCAAACCTATTGAGACCATTCAAAAGTTTATAAGATCCCCGAAAGATAGCCATCCTTTCTACAAATACTCTGGAGCTTACAGCATAATTTACCTGTTCATGCGGTATCAATTACATCGGACAGACATCTAGACGTTTTGAAACAAGAAAAAAAGAACACATAGGCTGTGTAAGGAATAACAGACAAGATATATCAGGCCTTTCTTCCCACTTCGCCTCTACCAACCATAATATTGAATGGGATATGAGTCATATGCCCTACATAGAAGAGAACTACCATTCCAGAACATTCAAAGAAACTGTTACAGTTGCCCGTTCAACAGGTAACTTAAATAAGAATCAAGGCCTAATCCTACCAGATATATGGAAAAGTCTAATCAGATCATTTAACCAAAAAGAAATGAACTTTCATGAAAATTACAATAAATATCTCAACAAATAAAACGTTGTACTTGTGACACGCGTATTGTATCACGCACAGTGATAACTTTATATAATTTTTAGAATTGTCGGTTAGTTTCCTAGTTTTTGTTACTTTCCATTGCTTGCCAGTGTATCCTTGAAAATGCTGACAGATATTAGTCAGTGAAACATGTCGGATATTAAACTATTATTTACTTGACTAACCTACAGGACTAACTCTTTAATTTATTATTGTATATCCCTTTGCAAATAAAATCATTACTACAAGCTCTGTCTGGATGCTTGTCTGTGTTGGATCCCAGCCAAATTCAAGGGAAATAAGGCATTGATTGTAGAACTAGGTTAACTTGTTTCTTAGGATACCATCGTTTACCTGACCTGTCCCCCTGCATGGATTACAGGCATATGATAAGACAGAGATTAATAACAGAGGCAACCATTACAGCATAGGAAGAGAGAGAGAACAGCAAGCTATACTAGAATAATCCTGAAAGTTAACTTTAAGTCTGCACAGGGTTCTTAGTAAGGAAGTTGTTCTTGCTTGGTTCCATGTAGGCTATGGTCATCTACACATTCCTTTCTATTGAGGAGTGATGACGTGTGAGTACCATGGCTCTGCATTAACCATCACATATATTTTAATTGACTGCTCTGGTTATATGAATCATTCTTTATCAAGAACAGTCATTATTTTACTGCTCTTAGTAAATCTACCTGAGCCTTATATTCAGGGAGATTTTCTCTGACTTGTGAATGTGATATATATACCCACTTGTTTTAAATTTTTTTACAAGAAATTGATCTTTATACAAGTATATAACATCCTATAACTATATATTTAATCTGCTATTTTTAATTTTTATTTTTATACATCAAATATTATTTTTCAACTTATTTACTTATACGTAAATATTCATTACTTTTTTTTTTACCATTTGACATGGCACATTATAGCCACAGATGCCAATGAGTCAAAAAAAAATCTTTTACTATTTAACTATTTTTTATTACTCTGTGTATTGCTGTCATCTTTATCCTCAAGTTTTGCAACTACTTCTAGTGTTCCATAGTGCTTTGTTCTGTCATTTGTTCTTTACCTTCTGTATATCATGATGACCTTCTCCAGCCAACTGTGAATTTAGTACCATTGTTTCTCCTATAATACACCTCTATAATCTTGAATTTGTTCATATGTGATATATAAATAGAGTAATAAAATCACTAAAATGTGAAGGTGTGTTAGCTTTCACATATATGTGAAAAATGGCATCTGACCAAACAGCGACCTATGGAGGAATACTCAACTTTTCTCTCTCTCTCTCTCTCTCTAGTAGAATCACATGTTGTCCCATGAGTGTGTATTGCACTGTTCTTCAAAGTTTTGTACTTTTCTTGATAAGTATTTAATACAGTATCCTAAATATGAGTAAGCATTTTGGTTATAAGAATTGTGAGAGCAACAGGCATAAAGGAATCACATTGTGCATCATCAGAGACGATGCTGTGAAAATAAAAGAAACAGTTTAGCAGGAATAATTGAAATGCTGCATAGTCAATTAGAACATGGCCTAAAGAAATACAGGATTCACTGTATTTCTTCATTTATTTATTTGGAATTAAAGATGCTTAAAACTGTAATAGCATTTTTAGTGTACAGTATTACTTATAAGAGTGTACAGATTTTGAGTGTTTCTGCCCATAATCTTATTTTCTTTGTATGCCTTGCTATTTTTATTGCAAGAAATTCTATAATGCAGTGACTTGGCAACACGTATACTGTGTTATAGGAGATATGATACACAGATTTTGAATACACTGTTCTGTCTTTCTCATTTGACAGCAGCTCTTGCATTACACAAATTACAAAAATCTTCAAGCACATCAACTTCTGCAGCCCTAAATTCTGATCTCTAAACCATTCTTTGATGAGTTTCTTTGTGATAACCTTGTTAATTTCAAGGCTAGTAAGACTCAATCCTGCTCTCTCTCTCTCTCTCTCTCACACACACACACACAAAATTTTCAGGCTTATTTAAACAATAATCCAAATATGCAGACAAAATAACGTTTCTCTTTTTTGAGATTAATCTCATCTAGAATCCATCTTTCTTGGCATAAACATATTATAAATACTGTCTCATCATCATCTGAAGAATTAAGTTTTCTATTTCAGAAGGTATTGCTTTACCTATGAATAGCTTGATAACATTGTTAACTTGATACCAATCAGATTTAAATACTGTTCTCACACTTTGGGTGGTTTCCTCAAGAGCTCCCTAAAAATACTTGAATCAGTATGTGTGTGTGTGTGTATATATATATATATATATATATATAGAGAGAGAGAGAGAGAGAGAGAGAGAGAGAGAGAGAGAGAGAGAGAGTGCATTGCTGTTTGTATGCTCTGCAAATGTTTCGTGGACATTGTTCATGAATTGGCATCCATAGCATTCCAACTCTTTTAAATTGGTTAAAATATTCACTGCTATTTGATACCCCTTTGCAGTTCAACTTCAAACTCACAGTAAATAAATAAAATAAATAAATAAATAACCAGATAAACCAAATAAATAACTAGAATAAATATATATTTTTTCTCTTCATTAATTTCATTCATTCATTCATTTCTTTTATTGCTATCTTTGGAACAGTCTTTACTCTTATGTATTTCTAAAGCATGCAGTCAATAGGCCTAGAAATATCTTGTTTACATGATTCTTCTTTCTTCTTACCTCTGCCCATTCACAATACAAACCTACTGTAGGTTGAGCACCCTCCAGTGGATGGGATTTTCATTAATTAAAAACAATAAATCAGAATCTGTTAAAATTTAGTAAGTCATTTCAGATCATTTCTAATTGCATTTCACCTTTTCACATTTCATAAAGTGCAGTATAGTTTTTAACACACTCATTGAATTTTTACAAAAGTACAATCAGTAGTAAATTTGTCACAAATTATTACAGTAAATTCATTTTTTTAAAAATTTTTTAATTGAAATGCTGGAAATACTACAGTTTTTCCTTAGTCCTTATTCTTTCTCTTTGTGGAAAAGTAGACTATATTTTTTTAGACTAATATATATATATATATAATATATTTTTTAATGAGAAATGTATTTTATGATTTAACAAATAAGAGTACAAAGAAGCTAAATGAAACAAGCAGTGATAGCACAGTGGTAAAAAAACACTGCCCAGGCATGCAGTCAGGAATACATATCCATACTTGAAGTAGAAAAAGGCATCAAAGGCTTGAAATGTGGAAAGGCAGCAGGAGTAGATGATATTCGACCAGAAATGCTGAAGTATGGTGGTATAAGTCTTACAGTGGCTTCACTGCATAGTTCAGAAAGCCTGGACAGAGGGACGAATTCCTGATGATTGAAGTAGAGCTCTAATAGTACCCATATATAAAAAGAGAAATAAAACTGAATGTGAGAATTACAGAGGTATCTCCTTACTGAGTGTTCCTGGCAAGATCTATGCAAGTATACTTGAGAAACAGTTGAGAAGAATTGTGGAAGAAAAGCTTGGTGAAGAACTAGCTGGATTCAGACCAAATAGAGGAAATAGAGGCTATCAGGATCAGATCTTCACTTTACGACAAATAGTTGAGAAAGCATGGGAATATAATAAAGATCTGTATTTAAGTTTTGTCGATCTGGAAAGGCAAATGACAAGGTGCCAAGAGAGAAGCTATTCAATACGCTACCGTTATATGGTGTCAATGGGGCAATATATCAAGCAATACTTGGTCTTTATTTGAGTTGTAAGTCAGCAGTTAGAATCGAAGGAAGTACAGGAAGATGGTTTAATATTAAAACTGGTGTGAGACAAGGATGTACATTATCCCCTCTGTTATTCATTATCTATATGGATCACATTATGAAGGAAAGTGGTATTAAACATGATATCAGAATTGGAGATGTTAATGCCAGCTCTTTGCTTTATGCAGAAGATGTTATACTTCTAAATAAATCCACTACAAGTTTTCAAGTTTCCCTGACTAAATTAAATAACTGTTATAATAGATATAGTATGAAGGTCAGCATTAAAAATACAAAGACAATGAAAATAGAATTGTTGAAAATGTCAACTGTGTTGTGAACGGGGAACCTGTAGAACAAGTAAAACATTTCAGCTACTTAGGCACGATTTTTACTGAAGTAAAATTAAATATGGAAATAGACAACAGAATCAACAAAGCTGGTATGGTAGGCAGTCAATTGAATAAGTTCATATGAAATAAGAGAGAAATTAGTCGGAATACTAAATTAGCTGCTATACAAGACAGTGTTCAAACCAGTTTTAACTTATGGATCTGAGAGCTGGGTCAGAAGTAAAACACTTGACCAAAGACTAGAGACCGCAGATATGAGAGTCCTGAGAAAGATTAGAGGCGTGAACAGATGGCATCAATGGCAATATCATATTAAAAACGAGGATATTAGGAAAGAACTTGACATTGTCGGCATCCAGGAATGCATTAGCAGAGCTAATCTCAGATGGTATGGTCACTTAAACAGAATGGCTGAGGAAAGATTAGCAAAACAAGTGTTCTCTGCCAGGTTGGCAGGAAAACGACCCAGAGGAAGACCAAGATATAGGTGGATTGATATGGTATAAAGTGACTTAGACGATAGAAATATAAGATCTGATATTGTTGGAGTCTTGACAAGTAACAGACTGATTTGGAGGAAAATTGTAGATAGAAAGTTAGTAATGATGTAAATTTTTCATGTAGTACTATCATATCCTGTACACCCCTTGAGGGTACATGTCAGGAATTTGATGATGATGATGAGTACAAAGAATGTTGGACATCTCAGAAAACCGTGTGTGCCTAGTCTAACCATAAATATTGTTACAACTTGAACAGCACATAAACCTTTATCAGTAAATCATTTACAGCTTTCATCACATACAAACCACATGTATAATGTGCGTATAGCAGCACGTAATGTTCGAAATATCCCCCCGTTTGCCTTCATGCATTCCTGAAGTCTGTGATGCCACATATCAGTGGTGGCACGCACAACATCTAATGGAAACACTGCCACTGCTTGCTCCAAATTCGCCTGAAGGCTGGTGATGGTGGGGTGTCATTTCTTGTAGTTACTCTCTCAAGCTCTGACCACAATTTGAAGTCGAACGGATTCAGATCGGGTATTTTAGAGGGCCAATCAGATGGTGATATGTGGTCAAGCACATTTGCCTCCAACCACTGCTGTGTCCTTGCCTTGTGTGCTAAGAGCTGAGTTCTGTTAGAAGGTCAACTGCCTACTATGAAATAAGGTGTTGTTCAGGGGCCATACCACAAGTTCCAGCATAGTGTCTTGATGGTTACAGGAAAATTCATCGAAAAGCTAATTCATCAAAAGACAATTCATCGAACAACAATTTGTCAAAAATGCAGTTCATCGAAAAAAACAATTGACCAAAAATTTTAAATTTTCGATAATGTTATGGTAAAAGTAACCCATTCAGAACAAAAACTGAACCATGCAGACAGCTTCTTGTACCAACAACTTCTACTAAGTCTGTTAAGTCAGAGAGTTTTTGAAGTACAGTACATAATTTTGGCACATTATTTATTTGTTGCCCCGAATATAGCTGAACTGAAAACTGGAACGGTTCGACATTTTCTTGTAAAAGTTTCAAATAGCAAATCTGGGTAAAATTCATCCCATAATAATTGCTGTATTGAGGTCGCATATTACTACTAGCAACAATAATAATAATGAAGCCCGCATAGTTCAGTCAGTAAAAACGAAGCTGTTTAATTAGAAAGACCGGTAGTTGGATCCCATTTACCACGTGCATAATTTTTATCAGTCCTGTTCAGGCTAAAGGTAAGTTAGCAGGCATAATATGGATACGGCTGGGCTTTTCTTCCGGAAACAGTCAAATCAGTCCCATAAACAGACATGAAACAGTTATCGGACAAGAAAGACTATAAGAAACTATATTGTTCTATAATTTTTCCCTATTAAAGTAGCATTGTAATCTCCTTATTCACGGTTCAGGTTTTGTTCTAAATGGATCAATTTTCTGATAACATTTTCGAAAATTTAAACTTTTCGGTTTTTTCGATGAATTGGATTTTCGATGAATTGCCTTTTCGATGAACTCTCCGGATACCTGTCTTGATACACTTTAGTAGAGAGTTTTGTCCCTTTTCTCACAGAAATGCAACTTGGAATCCTGATACATGACTCCCCCACCAAATCATTACTGACATGCATTGACCTCTCTGAATCCTGGATGTTATGGCATGTGCTGTGTGATCATCCGGGACATGTACTTGATCGTTTTGGTCGTTAAATGAATCTTCAATGGTGAAAATCATCTCATCTGTGAAGAGGCTATCTCTGTATCTATTCCTCAACTGCTGCATAAGTTGTGGTGTTAGGAAGTGCTCTGTAGAATGACGATAGGCTCTCACCTCAAGGTTATTAGTATATGGCACATCATTTTCTATGAAACATTCATCTCTTGCAACATCACTCTCTACATTCTCACAGGATTATGGGAGGTGTGCCTTCACAGCCCTCACAGCTGTTGCATCCTAATGCAGCATGGTCGACCTGTTCCTTGGCAGTGAGTACGTCTTCTGTATTGTTATAATGAATGGTTACAAAAAACCGATACACAAACATCCTGCTGATCCCAAGTGTTTTTAGCTTATTGAAAAGAAGCATGTTGTATTTGTCTGTCAACCATCCACATATCCAACTCAAGCGTTTATATATTCGAATTCCATATTCTCCAATTTATGTAACAGCCATTCATGTGGTATCCTATCAAATGCCTTAGCAAAATCCAACATTATCGTTGTGTATCTATTCCCTTTATCCATCTCAGCCATAACATTGTTATAAAATATGAGCAAATTGCTAAAATTGCTCAAGTTCTAAAAACATGTGAAATGCCTAGCCAATTCAGCTGAACATTTCTTTAGCATACATGCTGATATTCCATCTGTCTCTGTTGCCAAATTCTTATCCAGATTATGCAATAGCTCTTCCATTTCATTTTCATGCACTTCTATCTCTTCATTCAATGTACATGGGTGGTCTGAAACGTTCTCGGCTTTGACCATAGATGGCAACACTATTGGCAAGATTTTTTTTTTTTCCCTAAGTTGGTACATCTGTCATAAGCATCCATGTGAAATTGCAAGTCATTCTATCAAGTTTTATACAGCTGTCTGAAGCAAAAGTGTTGTCTGTATCCTTTGAAATGGATAAAATTGAGTATCGTGCAGTTATAAAATTCTTTGTAAAATGAAGGTTTAATGCCAAAAGAAATTCATTTGAAGTTTATAAAAGTTTATGTGCACTCTTCTCCATTTTCGACAATTAAGAAATGGACTGCAGAGTTTAAACGTGGTTAAACCTGCCTTGAGGATGATCCACGTGAAGGACGTTCAAAAAGTGTAACAACACCAGAAATTGATCAAGTGCACGATATGGTATCGGATATGGTACCGGCCAGTCAAAGTGTGTGAAATTGCTGAGACTACAGGCATTTTAAAAGAAGTAGGATGTATTTTGCATGAAGAATTGCAAATGATAAAGCTTTGTAAAAATAATTTGTGCAAGATAGGTGCCACGCTTGCTCACAGCAAATCAAAAACCTTTTCGCATGAAAATCTCTGAACAGTGCTTGGAGTGGTTTAACAAAAAAGAATAAAACTGATATTGTGCGCCAATTTATTACCATGGATGCGACTTAGATTCGCCATTACACACCAAAATCCAAACAGCAGTCAAAACAGTGGACAGAAGCTGATTGTTCAGCGCCAAAGAAAACAAAGTCGGTTCCATCAGCAGGAAAGGTGTTCTGGGATGCTAAAGGCATTTTTTTTATTAATTATCTTGAAAAGGGGAAAACAATAACCAGGGAATATTATTCCGATTTTTTAACCAGACTAGACGAAAAAATTCGTGAAAAAAGACCCGGTTTGCAGAAGAAAAAAATCATCTTTCATCAGGACAATGCACCTGCCCACAAAGGTGTTTTGGCGATGGGAAAATTAAGGGATCTACACTATGGATTGTTGGAACATCCACCCTATTCCCCAGATTTGGCTCCCTCTGACTTCTATCTCTTCCCAAAACTAAAACTCCTCCTCGCTGGTCAGCGTTTTTTTTTTTTTTTCAATAAAGAGGTGATTGCAGCTGTAGAGGGGTATTTTGCAGATTTTACTGAGAACTACTACAGGGACGGGATAATGGCGCTTGAGCATCACTGGAATGAATGTATTAGTCTTAAGGGAGATTATGTTGAAAAATAAAAATAATTTTGAAATTTTGAATTTGTTTTTTCATTGTTAGGCTGAGAACTTTTCAGACCACCCCTCGTAGTACAGTAGTTATACTAGTAGTAGCAGCAGCTCTGCACCATGTTACATACACTTAGTTAATGTATCTTAGCAAAGTGGATTGAACAATATCATTAGCTTCTGACTAGAGTAGCATATGCATTCATTAAAGTTATTCTTCCACATTTATTCTTTCTTTTGTTTGCAACATAACACTAAAATTCTTTTTGATTGCCTTTAGCCTGCATATTCAATCTCTTTTCATACTATGATTTAGCTTTCCACGCAATACTGTTCTGGCTTGTGCTTTATATATTTCATAACTCCTTTTACTCTTATTGTCATGATATTCTTTACACATCATCTTCTTCTTGTGGATCTCTTGTTTAATAAGGTTGCACATCCATTTCACTCCCAACCTATTTATTCTTTGGACTCTAGGTTCCAAAACTTTTATCAAGGATTCTTATTCATTACTGACATGTTCCTCATTCAGTAACTGATGCTATGGGACCAATAATAGTATTCTCCTCAGTTGATCGTAATTTTTTAGCTTTATAGTTCAGCATGTAACCTCTTCTAATTGGAATATCAATATAATTAGATACTTTCCAAGAAAGTACAGCATGATCACTGTCACCAACTGATGGTAAAATAGTCATATTCTTAACAGAGATCCCTTCTGACTCTATGAACAAGTCCAGCTTTCTTTAACCTTACGTTCCTTCTTTCACATGCTGCTGAGAAAGTTGTCTTGCAACAATTCAATAAAATAACTCTTCGTTCTTATCATGAGATTTCTCTTCTACCCAAATGTTTGGATAATTAAAGTCACCCATAATGATCACTTGTTTTGTACCCATGAGGCTAAATTGGCAATGCATTTCATCGTCCCTTGCAACTAAGCTGCCAGATTTGTAGCTGCACCTGCCATTTTATTCTGCCAGCCTTCACTTCACACCAGATAGCTGCAAACTCATTGCCACATGGGACATTATTACCATCATTGTTTTCTTTCTTGCATTTCTTCCCTAACTGGAATTGTCATCTGATATCATTACTACTCCCCCCCCCCCTTCTTTCCTATTTTCTTCTGTAATTCTTAAAAATGGTATACCCTTTACACTCAATCCCAGTTGCAACATCTGATTCTGATGGTGAGATTTCATGAATGCCAACAATCTTAGGCCACAAGGTATTCAATAAAGCAACGAACTCAACCCTTTTATTTCTGATACACCTGGCATTTGTATATAGACATAACAAATTACCACCTGGGCTATTCTTATAATTAGATACGTAATCTGTTTGGCCTTATAGAACTTTTTCCTCCCCAGACATACTCAGAAGGTCCAAACCTAAAGCATACATTTCCATCCCATTGCCCGTTGCATAACCAAATTCAAAGTCATTCATCTTTATCACGTTTGCATACCATAGTCGAACTTTCACACACAATTTCCCCATTGTTCCCTCGACGACCTAGTTTTCCTGACTCTCTGCATTAGGTCTCATCCCAATACGTAATTTTTGTAGGATCCCTATGAATTCAAGTGTAGGCTGTTCCTCTTTCTGCCATCAAATGCACTTCACAAATCTAAAAACTCGCATCAATTTTTCTTCTACACAGCTTGCATGTTGAATAATTTGCTATCATTGCCCTCCTCCTTAACTCGGGTACTGTCATATCTGGGTAACTAACCTACAATTTTTACTCTCTTACATTTCTTTCTCACTTCTTCCAACAGACCTTTCATATCCCCTCTCATACTATGATCGTTGTTACTTAAATTATTAGTAAAGATCAGTTTCATCAAAATTAAATTAGGTGGATACTTTTTTCTACTTGATTTATGACATTCATTCACGAATTCGCCAACACTTTCTGTTTTGGCATTTGCTAATTCTCCCATTATTCTCAAATTGTGCAAATTTTGCTTACTTTCTGACTTGATTGAACCATTCCTTGTTGACCAAAAATGTTGAAACTAATGATTTATCCTTGAGTTTGTTTTCGAGATTGTCATATAGACTGATAGCCTTATTCATTATAATTCATATGTTGACAAGTATTGATTTTTGATTTTAAATCTTCAATCCATTCAACAATTTTTCTGATTTTTGAATGGTTTCACTCTGAGAATGGGTGATTTATTTTTCCAAGAAGGGAGTAACATTTTCACCTTCTTTAATTTTATCTGTATCTTTAAAGATTGTTTTTATTGTTGACTTGCTTAATTTAAATTCATGTGGAATGTCAACAATCTTAAAACAACTTGAGATTTTTCTATGATTTTTTAACTTTGTATCCAAATTAATAATAATATCATGTCTCTGTTTTATGTGCTAGCATATCCTCATTGTTGTGATTTTCCTTTGCCAGTCTTATCAGCATGTTCAATAAGTGTGCAAATTAAATCTGTAATAATTATGTATATGTAGAAACAATAGCATCTGAATGTATTGAATTTACATTTATGTACCTCTGTTTTTAAGTTTGTGTTCAAATCAGCAATGAATTTTGAAACTTGCAGATATGACATGATATGCTGTGATGGGTAATGTTCTGTGTACACAAGTTCATAGTAACATAGACAGTGGCATAACATGTATCTGTACAGTGGGCTGGGAAAAAAACCATGTAAATCAGAAGTTATCTATACCATACTGTATAGGTGATGTAATCTTGAAATAGCTTCCAGGATGCTAGCTTACCTCAAAAAATACCATTTTTTATTCTTCCAATTATATATTGGTTTAATCCTTTATCCAATTGTAAGCAAACAAAGTTTGCACCTGAAGTATTTTCAGGACTGGGGCAACTTGTGGCATAGGTGGTATAACTTCTCATCACTTGCCTTTCATCAACTTATCTCTAATCCAGAGAATTTTAATAATAAGGTATGACACCTTTTGGCAACTGGTATATGGAAATATGACTTCTCCATTACTCCACCTTAGTATCACCACCTCTGGGTCTGGCTCCCACTGATGAGACCTCAATAGAAGTTGAAACCAGTCTGGGTAGTGACCCTTCCCTTAATGTATAGCATTATACATGTCTGCAAGGAGATGTGTTTTGCATTATGGGATACTAAGGCAAGTGATGAGAAGTTATACCACCTTTGCCACGAGTTGCCCCAGTCCTGAAAATATTTCAGGCACAAACTTTGTTTGCTTGCACTTGGATAAAGGATTAAGCCAAATATATAATTGGTAGCATAGCCAAGTGAAAAAACTTCCATCAACCATTTTATTGGTTGATGGAAGTTTTTATTCTTGTTTATTATGGAATTAGCATAATTATTTTATAAACTAGTATAATTTAATAATGTGATAATGAAAAGTAAGTATTTGTCATTTTACTTATTTTCAATTGTTTCATCATGACAAGTGCATTGAATTACTGGGAAGAACTCCTGAGGTAATAAAAGTATTCTGCAGTATGTTGATAAAAATGGAGCAGCTAGAAAAGGCAGAGGTGGTAAGTTGATTTTATATATTGTATATGTGTATTATTTTTGTATCTGTTTATATTTGTTAATGTCTTATCAGGCAAACAGTCATTCATGTAAGGTATCGACTCCATTTTATTATCATTTCATACTGAAACAATACTTGACTGTCCAGATAAAAAGCAACATAGCAAAAGATGGGAATTCAGTTATAAATTCAGTTGCAGTCATTTCCATCATCCATTGTAATTTGATGATCTATATTATTCAGCTACACATTTTAAATTAGTGAAGTTATTTTATTGTAGCATAATTTCCTGATCCTTAGAAGATATATGAATCACAGAGATTTGTCACAGTCGGTACTGACTGGCTCCTTTCACATCCTAATGGATTTTTTTTTTTTGATATCATCAAGTGTTGCTATAAGGTAGTCATTTCATGATCTGCACTATAAAGCAGTCTGAGACGGGGTTATATTCTAGTTGGTCCTAAATTGAACACTCCAGGAATATCATAATCTGTTATTACTGATTGTACAAGGAATATTGCAATCATCATCATCATCATCAAATTCCTGATACCTCAAGGGATGTACAGGATATGATAGTACTACCAAACATAACAAACCAAAACATAAAATGATGATGATGGATATTGCAAAGAACTGGAAATTAGTACATGCATAATTCATGAATTCTAACTTTTTTTTTTTAACAGTCATCCTATCTTTCTGAGCAATAAATACAAAATGTTATATTCAGACAGTGACAATCAAGAAAAAGAAGGAGTAGCCATAGTATTCAACACTAAATACAAGGCTAATCTTCTTGAATCGCAGGCAGTTTCATGTACAGTGATGTGGACAAATATCAGAATGGAGAACTGAGTGGGGAACCAGAGTTCAAGATCAGTACTATCAACATAAGAAGATTGAATGACAAAGAAATGGAGCTAGCTGAGGAATTGGATAAGTATCAGATCGATATAATAGGTGTGACTGAAATGGAAAAGACAAAAACTAGTGAGATCTTTCTGAGCAATAAATATAAAATGTTGTATTCAGGCAGTGACAGACATGGAAAAGGAAGAGTAGCCATAGCCATTCATCTAAATACGAGGCTAATCTTCTTGAATGGCAATCGATTTCAAGTAGAGTGATGTGGGCAAATATCAGGATGGGGAACTGGACAATGAGACTTACTTGTGCCTATGGAAGGTTCTTCTAAGGTAGAAGTGGAGGAATTTTTTGAGGCTTTGGAGAAAGCAACTGACACAATGAAAAATGAAAAGTTGGTCTTGTTGGGGATCTAAATAGCAGAGTAGGAAATGATTGACAGACATACAAAAATGTTTTGGGAAAATTTGAAGAAAAGAACAAAGCTAATAATAATGCAAGTACCCGTTGGATTTCTGTTCAAGATATGGACTGGTTATTACTAACACCATGTTCCTACATAAAAATATGAACAAATTCACATGAAGAGAAGAGACAAGAAATAAGAAAAGTCTCATTGACTATGTTATTGTTGATAATGATATTTTATCTCTGGCGCAGGACACTAGAGTGTACAGAGGATTTGAAATTGGAAGTGATCACCATTTAGTCTTGAGCAGGATAAAATTGAATTTCATATTGAAAAGAAGAACATGTAAGAAAGTTTTAAAGCAAATAAAAGTTGAGAAGCTCTCAGATGGGAACTGTAGACTAAAATACCCAAACATCATTCAAGAAAAAATGAAAGTTTGTGAACAGGAACAAAACCTTGGAGATTCGGTGGTAAGCCCTGAAGAAAACATTGATTGATTCAGCCAGAGAGGCATGTGGTGAAGGTTGTCTGCAACGATAGAAAAATCAGAACTCCATGGTGAACACAGGAAGTTAATGAAGCAGTGAAGAAAAAGAAGAAAGCATATCAAAAGTTCCTGGCAAATAAGTCAGCTTGTGCTCTTAGAGGATACAGAGACAAATGTAAGAAAGCATGGCACTGTGTAAAACTAGCTAAACAAAATCATGGTAATATTTTGGTGAGAACATTCGGTTTAAAAAAAACTTCTTTTATTTTAAACCAAACCACTTATGTAGAAAAAATGAATCTGCTGGTTTCGGACAATAACACATACCAATTAGTTAACTACAACCCAACCAACAGAATAAAAAATAAAACAGAGAAACTACTTAAGACAATTACCACATGGCCCGAAGATACGATCAAAAAACTATTTCCGCACTATGCTTGTTCCCCAAGAATTTACGGACTATCGAAAATTCACAAAGAAAACACACCGCTAAGGCCTATTGTTGAAGGGATAGATAGCCCGACTTATCACTTAGCCAAAAAATTAGTGGCAACATTCAAGGAGTTGGTAGGTCATTCCCCTTCCTATATCAAAAATACACAACACTTCATAAACATCATCACAAAGACATTACACTAGAAAAAGATGATTTATTAATCAGTTTTGACGTCTCTGCCCTCTTTATGAATGTCCCAATCAATGACACAATCCTTCTTTTACAGAACAAATTCCTTCCAGATATCACACCACTCTTTGCACATGTATTATGTTCTGGTTATTTTGTATGGCAAAATGCTTTCTACCTACAAAAAGAAGGCACAGCCAGGCTCGCCATTATCCCCCCCCCCATTGCTAACTTTTACATTGAACATTTTGAGCATCTTGCTTTATATTCTTCCCCTTTAAAACCCAAAGTCTGGCTTAGATACGTTGACGATGTTTTCGCTATCTGGTCCCATGGTCACTAGACACATTCTGCCACCTAAACAAACAACACAAATGCATACAGTTCAAAATTGAGATTGAAAAAGAGAACACACTTCCGTTTCTAGATACACTTGTCAACGTCTTCCTTCTGGTAATCTTTCCTTCACGGTTTACCGAAAACCGACACATACTGGCCAATATATGCACATAAACTCCTACTACCACCACTCAACACAAAAACTAAGTGTCATCAATACAGTAAAAAACAGGCTTTGAAAATCTGCTCCAGTGAATAGGCACTGAAAGACGAATTTAAAATAATCAGCAATACTTTCCAAAAAAATGGGTACAGCCAAAACACTATTAACAAAATTCTCTACAAGACCTCAAAAAAAAAAAAAAGACAACCAGACTACAACAAAACTATAACCATTCCCTACATTAAAGGGACATCAGACAAAATGAACAGAGTACTACAAAAATACAACCTAAAGCCACCTTTAAATCCCCTGCAAAATTAAAAAGCTTACTAAACTCATCCAAAGACCCCCCCCCCTGCTGGTCCACCCTGGAGTATTCCGTATTCATTGCACCTGTAACATACCATATATTGGAGAAACAGGATGCACAATTCCTATCAGACAAAAAGAACATAAACGACACATTAAATATAATAATTATGGTGAAGCTGGCCTTTCTGATCATGCCCTGAACACCTTACATAGAATTGACTGGAAAAGCACTAGTTGTCTACATCACACTAAAACATGTTTGAACGCAAATTTAAGGAAGCCTGTGAGATCATTATCAACCACCCCAATGTGAACAATAATGAAGATCTAAAAATGCCATACATATGGAAGGCATATATTCGACCCACGGATCCTTCCTCTCTAAGAACAACTATAAACAGGACTAGTAAATTCAGGATCCTAAATCAGAAATAACAATTGTAATACTAAAAATAAGATATCACTGTTACTGAAAGAAAACCATCTATAAGAAAAAATGTTTATTCATGTTATCTGAAATTAAATCTAGCTTGATGTAATTTGTAAATAATTTTGTAATTTTTTTTTTCACTAGAGATCATGCCAGTTGTATAACATGTGATCAAATCATTGTTTCTCTAGCTTATGGTTTGTAATGTAACTCAGTTTGTCTTGTATATTTGTATATGCTCCAGATGATGATCTTGATATGAAGATCAAAAAGTCGGGATAATAAAAAGAGTTAGTTATAATACGGTTGTAAAATCCATAATTTCGAAAATGAATCCACCTAGATCTTGGTCTTCCTCTCAGTCTTTTTCCTGCAATTTTGGCATGAAACACCTGTTTTGGTAACCTTTTCTCTCCCATTCTGTTTAAGTAACCATACCTTGCTACATTAGCCATGTTCACACATTCTTGAATGCAACCAACATCAAGTTTCTTCATAATGCCTTCATTTTTAATATGATGCCATCTGTTCTGGTTTGAACACTGTATTGTATACTTCTAGTTTGGTGGTTTGGCTAGTTTCTGTCTTATTCCATATAAATATATTCAACTGGACTCTACACCACACCAGCTTTGCTTATTCAGTTTTATTTCCAGATTTAACTTGCCATCTTCACTAAAAACTATGCCTAAATAGTTGAAATATTTTACTTGTTCTATAGGTTCTCCATTCAGTATGCAGCTGAAGTTTTCTATGTTCCTGCCTATTTTTATAGTTTTGGTCTTTTTATTGCTGATTTTCATGCCAAATTTGTTACAACTGTTATTCAATTTAATTAAAGAATCTTGAAGACTTACACTGAATGTGTTTAGCAGTACAGCATCATCTGCATAAACCAAAGAGTTAAGTTTGATATCTTTAATTCTAATATCAGATAACATCTATGAGGTGATCCATATAGATGATGAATAACAGTGGAGATAATGTGCATGCACCCTTGTCTTACACCTGATTTTACATCAAACCATCTTCCAGTATTTTCTTCAATTCTAACTGCTGAGTTTTGAATTTTCTTCAATTCAATTCTTACAACTTAAATATAAACTATGTATTTTTCTGTATAATGTTCCATTTATCCCATATAATTGCAGTGTTTTGAAAAGCTTTTCCCTGGGCACCTTGTTGTGTGACTTTTCCAGATCTACAAAACAAGTACATATCATTGTTGTATTCTTGTGTTTCTCAACTATATGTTGCAAAGTGAAAATCTGATCCTGACAACCTCTATTTGGCCTGAATTGAGTATATTGTTCTCCAAGTTTCTCTTTCACAATTTTTCTCGGCCTCTTTCCGAGTATGCTTGCATGAATCTTACCTGGTACATACACTTAGTAGAGAAATTCCTCTGTAATTCTCACATTCAGCCTTATTCCATTTTTTTACAGATGGAACTGTGATAGCTCTACTCTAATCATCTTGAATTCGAACTTCTGACCAGGTCCTCTGAATTATGCAGTGTGGCCACTACAAAACTTTTATACCTCCATATATCAGTATTTCTGGTTGAATATCATCTACTCCAGTTGCCTTTTCACATTGATATCCTGTTAGATTCCTCTTGAATATTTTTTACTATGTTTGTTTGTTTGTTTCATTTAACAAGCTTTCAAAGTAATTACTCCAGATATCTAGGATGTTTCATGTCACTTTTATCATCTTTAATTCCTTTTAGTACTGGTTCCTTCATTTGTAAGCTTTTACAGTAGCTTCCAGAACACTTTGCCACCTTCCTAATATTTACCTTCTATATTCTTACCAAAGTCTTCCAATGACTTTTGTTTAGCTGCTCTTACATGTAGCTTGGCTCTCTTACATTTTTCTATATATTCTTTTAAGGCATCTGCCGACTTATTTGCTAGGAACTTTTGGTATATTTTCTTCTTTTTCTGAACTGTTCTTTAATTTCTTGTGTCTACCATGGTATTCTTATTTTTCTATCCTTGCAGAGAACTTCACTACATGCCTCTCTAGCTGAATCAATCAGTGTTTTTTTTTTCAGAGTTTGTCACTGAGACTTCAAGGATTGGTCCTTGCTTTTAAATTGTTTCAAATCTTTCTTTCATAATGTTTTTATAGTTGAATTTACAGTTTACCTGTAAAATCTGCTCAACTTGAATTCTTTTTGAAACTTTTTACACACTGTTCTTTTTAATGTGATATTCATTTTTATCCTACTTAAAACTAAGTGATGGTCACTTGCAATTTTAAATCTGGCAGGAAATGAAGATTTCTGTCTTCATTTCCTGCCGTCTTCTATCCAGGAGGTCGACTACCATGATGTGACTCATAGTTATCTACGGGCATAACGACATGTGGTGAGGACCCTATTTCTTCCACATATTGTAATAAGTATTCATGGCTGTAAATTCATGTGTGTTCATGGGACCGGTTTGCCTGTTCTGAGGGATGAAAAAATCTGAGTTTCCAGATGAAAAAACCCTCTACCTCTGTATGAGATCAGCTAACTCATCTTTAGTCAAAAGAGACCAGATAAAGGTTCCTCACAACATCGATGGGAATTGAACCCAGGGCTTTGTCTACACCGACTGAGCTGGAGACTCTTTTTAATAACATCGTTAATTGAATTACTATTTCTCTCTTTCTCGTTATTTTAATAACTCATTCTATATTTTGTCTCTTCGGGCTGTTTTTCTATTTCTAATTTTTCTTAAAATGTTTTCTGTTATTGATGATACTTCTAAGTCTTCATCATCTTTCAGGTTGTCAGGTAATGTTATTTTATCTTCATCTTCATACAGTGTTGGAAAGTGTTCTTCCCAACATATTTTTCAATTATGGATATGTGTGTATACTTACATAATTCAGTTCTTTGGTTTCTAGTTAATCTTCATATTTGCTTCTATGTGGCATATGTTCAAGCTGTTTTTGAGTAGTTATCCCAGAATTCTTGTTTTTATTTTCCAGATATCGTTGCTGGTTTCATATATTAACATATATATAGTTTCATATAGCTTTTGTACCTTTTATACTTTTCTTCATTAGATTTATCTTCTAGTATTCTAAAACAACTTCATTTTTCTTTTGTGCCAGTAGTTTAACCACTTATGAGTAGCAAGAAGACAATCTCTTCCTTTATTTCCAACTGTTTTCTCTTTCCTGAGGCTTCATATGCTGCTCATATAATATTATTTTTATAGATTTTCCTGATTTCATTCACTTCTGTGTTTTCACAAAAATTGTGTTCGTTAAACTGCTTTTCTATCCTTTGTTGATATAATGTTTTAATACTATCTTCCTGTAACAGTCTGCCTTAAACGTTTTTCTTTCTTTGATCTTACTAATCTGTTTGTACTGTTTTTTTTTTTATTTTCGGAATCTCAATTCTCCAATAAGTAATGCTTTGTTAGCTCCTATTATCAGCTGATGTTAGAACTTAGATATCAATTATTTCTTTATGTCTAACATTTCTATTTGTTACTATATAGCCTATTGTAGATAAGTTTCTTACCCTTTGTGTGTTATTTTATGATTTTGTTTATGTTGGTAGAATGTGTTGTTTATTCTCAGTTCATTGCGTTAATAACTCATTAATATTGCATTAATATTTTCACTATTTTGACAATATTTGGATGTAATTTTTCTGCCCTTCCTTGTTTCCACTTTTCTCACATGCTGTTGATACCATGATGACATCACCTAAAGATAAGTCTTGGCAATCTTTTCTTCTGACTCTTGTATAGACAATCAAAGTAAATTGCCTTTACCTCAAATTGCTCACACTATGCCTCCTCTGATCTTTCACCAGAAGGATATCAGAAAAATTCTCGGTAGTCTTGATACTAATGTCTCCTGGTCCATGTGATATCTGTCTGCTTGCACTAAAAACGTGACTTCCAGAATTGACATCCATTCTGTATCACCTATACAAGCTTTTATCTTATAAATATGAAAAAATATGAAAGTCGACCATCAAACTATTGTCTCATCATAGTCACCTCAGTACCCTCTAAAGTCATGAAGGTTATTAACAGCTAGCTTCTTCACCATCTTAAGACCCATAATTTAACTAGTAATCACCACCATGGATCCTGTTGACTGTGTCACTCTTCTCTACATCAGACCTCTCTAACTTGATGGACCTAAGCCATGGAAAGATTTGAAGAAACTCATGTGGTTGCTCTTGATATTCCAAGGCATTTGACCATGCCTGAAAGCAAGGCCTTCTTACCATGCTTCCAGCTTATGGTCTTTCTTGACTTTTGTGATTGAATTGCCAATTTCCTCTCTGGTCATTCACTGTGTCATGATGGCTTCCTGTCATCAAATTTCTTTTTCAGTGACAGAGCAGCCATTGTTCTGTACTCTCCTTCCCCTTCTATACATCAGCAACCTTCTCTCTTTAATCCCAAATCTATCCATAGTTTTGTTTTGGATAGTACTCTCCATTTCTCACTTTCATTTGAGAGAAGCTTTGTGGAACTCAAATGATTCAATCCTCAAGATTTTCCATAACCTATGTCTTAAACACTGATCTCATAACCATTCTCAAGTGGGATGAACATAATCTAGTGAATTTCAGTACTATCAAAACATGGTCTTGTCTTTTTATCCAGAGGAAAGATTTTATTTCAGTCTTTCTAACTTTTGATGTTCCAGTCTCCAATCAATGTCGTTTTTTCTCCTGAGTTGTCTTTCATGTCTATCTTATCTTGGCATGAACAGTCTTAGCCTCCCCAGAACCTCCCAAACACTTAGTATGTTTTTATATTCAAAACACTGTTTCTCTCTTGCTCAACTCCTGATACTTTGTAAATTCCACTATAGACAGATTTTGGAATATTTTTCTCATATTTGGGATGATGTGCCCATGTCCTTCCTAAGAATTCATGATTGTATACAGAGGAGAGCAATCTGCCTAAAAAAACTGGTTCCACTCAGACACTCTTCACTTACTTTCTCATAGACATTGTTTTTTACATTACCTTTTATTTATTTTATATATCTTTATTATTATTTTTTTATATACATACTTTCATAGGTACTGTTCCACTGAAATGACATTTATCTGCTTTCTTCTAATCATGTAAGAATATGAGCAGCCACTAATCAACATCTATGCACAGTTGAAATTCCAAGCATGTTGAACCAACTTGATCTTCCTTCATTCTGTTTACCTCTTTGGAACAGCTTTCTCAATACCATCTTTTCACCATTTTTCCCAATGAATGTACTCTCCTGCTTTTCAAGAAACATGTTAACAAATTCCTTGTCCATATATGACAATGTTGTGTCCTGTTATGTGACCGTGACCTCTAATTTAACGAGTTAAACATTTCTGGTCAAATCTAATCTAGCTTCCTTTTTACATTTTAGATTCCATACCTCAAATATTGATATGTATGTACTCTGATTGCATTCATCTTGAATATATTCTATCACTGCATATCTCATTGATAACTTTTCTAAGGATATTCAAGACAATCAGCATATCCTTATTATTATTATTATTTTTTTGCATCACCTTTATTATATAAATCATAAATAATTCATATAACTGTTAGTGATTGCTAATAAAACTAGTACTGCTTCTGTATGTGTGTGTTGGGGAGGAGTGAGACAAAATTTGCAGACCTCTGTTATGGAACCACAGACACATGCATTTCACCAACGGGAAGACAAGTGTGATTTTTATATTTATATTTTACACACACACACACTGAATGGCCATGTTATCTGTGACATTGTTGGAACTTTTTTCATTTGGTTATACTATAAATTAAAGATACCAAGAAATTATATACTTGGTTTAATAATTTATCCAAGTTTAAGCAAACAAAGTTTGCACCTGAAGTATTTTCAGGACTGGAGTAACTCGTATAAGGAAGCTAAGACTTCACATCACTTGCCTTAGTATCCCATAATGAAAGCACATCTCCTTGCTGACGTGACATGCATTATGGGAAGGGTCACTACCCAGACCGGTTTCAATCTTTTGTATAGGTGAAGCGGGCTCTAAAAATAAGACGATCCCGAAAGATCACCCAACTCAGCGTTGTTCCACTCAATGACAGGCTCACCCTATCACCGAGAAGAACTTCTCAGCATTGGCTCTACCCAGTGGCAGGCTCACCCCACCACCAAGCAGAGCCATAATCTCAGGCCCCACTCAGAGACAGGCAAAGACCTACTTCCAAGCAGAGCCTCCCAAAGCCAGATCTGCCCTGCACCAGTTTCCACCCTCATTGGGGTCTCATTAGTGAGTAGGTAGACCGGTTTCAACCTTTATTAAGAACCCTTCAGTGGAAGCCAGACCCAGAAGTGATACTAAGATTGAAGTAATGCAGAAGTCATACTTTCATATATGAGTTGTCAAAAGGTGTCGCACCTTATTATTAAATTAATCTGGATTAGAGAAAGTTGTTGGAAGTTTTTTCACTTAGTTATACTATAAATTAAAGATACCAATAAATTATATACTTAGTTTAATCCTTTATCCAATTGTATGCAAACAAAGTTTGCACCTGAAGTATTTTCAGGACTGGGGCAACTCGTATAAGGAAGCTAAGACTTCACATCACTTACCTTAGTATCCCATAATGCATAGCATTATACATGTCCACAAGGAGATGTCCTTTGCATTATGGGATACTAAGACTTCACATCACTTGCCTTAGTATCCTATAATGCATAGCATTATACATCTCCTCAAGGAGATGTGCTTTGCATTAAGGGATACTTAGGCAAGTGATGTGAAGTCTTAGCTTCCTTATATGAGTTGCCACAGTCCTGAAAATACTTCAGGTGCAAACTTTGTTTGCTTACACTTGGATAAAGGATTAAACCAAGTACATAATTTCTTGATATCTTTAATTTGTCTGTGGCATTGATTCAGCTAAGTGGTGCTAAAAAGTTCCTCTGGGATGTTTGTCCATGCTGTTACAATGGTGCTACTGAGAAATGCTCATTCTACTTCATCCCAGAGATGCTTTACTGAAGTAAAGGAAACTTGCTGTCATGTTCCTCGAACTACTTCGAACTCTCTATGTGCTTTGTGGCATGGCACATTGTCTAGCTCAAAGTATCCATTTGATAGTGGGTAAACTGCAACCATGAATGGGTGAACACGATCAGTGACAATGTCAAGATAGGCTGTGGCATTCAGGCAATGTTTAACTGGTATCAGGAGACCTAACACGTGCAAAGAAAACGTTCCCCACACTATTACACTCCCACCTTAGCATGAGCTGTTGCTGCTTGAGTCCATGGCCTAAGTTGTTCTGCCATATTCTGGTTCTGCCATCAGCTTGATACAGTACAAAACTGGACTCGTCAGACCAGGCAATACTTTTCTAGCCATCAGGTGTTCATTGTTTGTGATCATGTGGCCACTAAAGCCACATCTTCCTGTTCTTTGCTGACAGCACTGGGACCCAGGATGGTTGTCTGCTCCTGTACCCCATCCATGACAGCGTGTGGCAAACTGTGCACTTTTAGGTGTTCTGACCACAGTCAATGTTGTGCTGAGCTGTGATTTGACTGGTTGTGTCCCCTCATAATCATGTTCCACAATCCTTACTGTCCTTCTCTGATCTTGTGCATCAATGATCTATTTCCATCCATAGGACTGCCATTGGCTTGAAATTGTCTGGATATTACACCACTCCTGGCACGCTGTTTTTCATGAAAAGCCAGCCAGAGTAGATGTTTGAGATACCTTGCACTAGCATGTCTGGCACCAACTATCATACCACACTCAGAGTTGCTTAAGTCATGCCTTTTACCCATTCTGATGCATCATAAGCAAAAAACTGTCGGATGCCCTGTCTGCCAGATACATATAAAGCAAACTACAGCCATGTGACTCAGCATCTTCTGGAATGGTCTATTTTCCTAAATGGGAAAGTGTTTTTAATAAAGTGGTCATTCAGTGTATATGCCATATACTATAATGTTATTGTTTTCTTGCTGTGTAGTGTCTCAGGACTATCAAACTATGTATAAAATGTTTGCATAATTTGACAGATGTGCAAGGAACTTCAGGAAAAGTTGGATAGCTGTTCGGAGACATTACAATATGAAGGACATATATTACTATTACAAAAGAAATACCCAAAAGCTGAAAAACAGTAAGATTAGTTAGTTTTCTTTGGCATTTTTTATAATAATAATAATAATAATTCATAAGTTGGTTTAAAATTTAAAATATGAATCTTTTACTATATAATTTATCCTGTGTACATTGTGTGTGTGTGAGTGCTTGCTTGCATGCTAAAATTTTGGAGTCACTTTAAATCAGAGCATCTAATGAGGTTGTCACATTATTTTAAAAAAAAAAAAACTGCATATCACATTGCTAATGAAAAATTGCAGAACTTATAGCACATTGTATGTATGAACAAGAGGAGAAGGAGAAAGAAAGAAAGTCTTCCTCACAGGCTTTCTTTCTCACAGTGAAAGGAAGACTGTTCCAGAGAACAGAGGCAGTATTTGGAAGAAAAAAAAAAAGTACAGGAATAATAGTGGTCATTCAGCAGAATATTGTTCATGAAAATACCCATTGAAGAGACACATTTAAGTCAGATGTGTCTGTGAGAAACTGAATGTCTGTGAGAGCATGATTAGAATAAGTCTCTGAACCAGGGGATCATCAGTTAATTGTATTATCCTCTTCTGCAAAGCATTGGTATTAAATAAGGTGGTTTTAGCCCCTCATCCCTTCTCTCCACAAATAATGGGTCAGCTTCTGGAACAGTCTACACCACCATTAACATAAAAAGCATCATTGGAAGATGTAAGAGCAAGATACCTACACAAATACAATGTTAACATGAAACATGTAAACCATCCAGGTAAGTGCTTCCTAAATAAAATAATTAGAACAGAAATATAAAAATATCATCATCATCATCAAATTTTTGATATGCAACTTAATCAACACGATTAGTTTACATTACTAGCTTCCTACAATATATTCCTTCCAAATTAATCTATAATGTGTTTGGACCACAATGCTGACAGATCTTGCATTTCGTTTTTCTAAGAAACTGCATCAATCCACAAAGGTTTTGGTTTTCCTCTGAATCTTTTAATTCCATCCTGATAAAAAAATAAATAAATAAATAAATCAGTAATAATAAAAAATGTGTTGCTTTTCTTTCCTAATCTGTTTAAGTGACCATGCCAACTTAGATTAGTTCTACTCATACATTTCTTGAATACAAACAGTATCAGTTTCCTTTCTAATGGCTTTATTTTTAATGTGATTCTGCTGTGAATGTCATCTCTTTATTCTGCTAATTTTTCTCATTACTTTCATATCTGTAGTTTCTGGTCTTTGTTCAAATGTTTTATTCTAACTAAACTTTCAAATCCGTAAGTTAAAATTTGATTTGAACACTTCTTGGTTACTCCTAGTTTCATGTTTTAGTTAATTTCTCTCTTTTTCCATATAAATTTATTCAGCTAGCTCCCAACCACACTAACACATTGCTTATTTTATTATCTATTTTTAAATTAAGTTTATCATTTGCACTAAGAATCTGTATACATAGTTTCTTCATTAAAATGCAATTGATGTTTTCTATGGTCCTGTGTGTTTTCATAGTTTCTGACTTTTTAATGAAGATTTTTAAGTAAAAGTTGTTACAGCAGCTATCGACTTGCATTAAAAATAGCAAACTTATAAGAACAACACAAATTGTTTGAATTTTCTTTAACATTGAGATTTGGTCAGGACTTAACAAGGGTTTGTGAATGGGTTTGCTATAATAGTGTTTTCTGTAGGAAGAGTTGACTAAATTCAGTTTAGTTAAGGAATCATGAAGACTTGCACTGGATTGTCAAGATATTGTCAGCACTCAAGGACATGTGAGCAGAGCTAATGTAAATTGGTATGGATACTTAAACAAAACAGGAGAGGAAAAGTTAGCAAAAGAGGTATTTTATAACAGAAAAAAAACAAACAAAAGATCCAAAAGAAGACCTAGATCTAGATGGATTGATGCAGCATGAAGTGCCTAAGAATACAATGTTCTGTTCCTGAAAATAACTAATTTATTTGGAGGAAGTTGTTAATAGGAAGAGAGAGAGTAATAATGTAAACTTATCATATGGTACTATCATAGTATCCTGTAGGGGTTGCTTAAGGGACAAAGCTAGATAACTAGGAGAAGATCTCCACATAAAAGTTCAGAGAACCGAACCAATCAGATTCTGCCGAATGTGAAATCCTTACCTTGTGAATGAACAAGGATGGGCCAGCAGTTTGAAATTTAGCCAACCAAATTGTAGTCTGTATTCCCTTAAAACAAATGATAGTACAACATTGTGAAATTTCAGGTTAGGGTATTGCTCAATTAAGCAAGGCCTGCTGTTTTCCTTAGGGAACCATGGCAAATGAAAAATCAGCTACCAGAACAAATTTCAACTCAGCAGCTGCAGAATTCAAGATAGGCATCATCAACATAAGAAGTATCAACAAAAAGAAAAAAGAAATTAATGGAACTGTTTGAAGTATTAGAGTAGTGCCATATTTACATAATTAGTGGCATCAAAACAGAGAAGACAAAAAGAGGCGTGTGATTCCTCTAAATAATAAAACACAAGATATAATATTCAGGCAATAACAATCATGGAAAGGAAGTATAACTATAGTACTCAAAACTAAACATGAGGATAATCTTCTTGAATGGTAAACGATATTAACTAGTGATGTGGACACACATCATGGGGAGCAAGACAATGAGACTTATTTGAACTTTGTTCTCACATAAGGTTAAACTAACGATAAAAGTGGAGGAATTTTTCAGATCATTACAGAAGGCAGCTAACATGAAGAAAATGGGAAGTTGGTCCTTGTTGGAAATCTAAACAGCAGAGAAGAAAATGAATATCAGATATATAGAAATATGTTGGGAAAATTTGGAGATAAGAACAAAACTAATAATAATGGTAAGTACTGACTGGAATTTCGTTCAGGACTTGAAGATGTGCACAAATAATTCACATGGAGAGAAAACACGAGAAATAAAAGTTTCATTGAATATCTTGATAGCATGGGCATTAGAGTATACAGGGGATTCAAGATAGAAAGTGATCACCATTTAGTTTTGAGCAGGATAAAATTTAATCTCATATTGAAAAGAAAAATATATTTGATAATTTTAAAAAGAATCAAATTCAAGCATCTGTCAAAGTTGAATTGTAGACTGAAATATATAAATATTTAAGGGGGAAAAAATGAAAGAATTAAAAAAAAAAAAAATCAACCCTTGCAATCTCAGTGACAGATTTTGAAAAAAAAACAAAAAAAGCATTGATTGATCAGCCAAGAGACATGTAATGAAATTGTCTGCAAGAAAGGAAAAATCAGAAACTCATGAAGTTAAAGAAGCAGTCATTGAAAAGAAGGAAGTGTCATGAAACTATCTAGGAAGTAAATCATCATGTGCGCTGAGAGAAAATAAAAGAAAAATGGAAGAAAGCAAAGTGATATGTAAATGTAGCTAAACAGAAGTCATGTAAAGACTGATAAGTCTTCCCAATTAGCTACATTTACAGTTAGCTAATTCTTCTGATTAGCTACATTTACAGAAGATTGATATCAGAAAATATCCAGTGTTCTGGAGGCTATCAAAAAAAAGCTCAGAAATGGAGAAAAGAGCACAGTAAAATGTATCAGTGTTGATAAAGGTGATAAGAAAACTGAAAATGCTCTTGATGTTTGGAGTAATTACTTTAAAAGATTCATGGAGGCAAAAATGAAATGTTAGAGCAATTACTTTACTTACAACTAAGAAAAAGTAACAATGTTTTGACCTCTATATTAAGGTCATCATCAGGAATACATATCTATGAATTAAAACATAAGCTACATCACAATATACATAAGTAAGCTATAGTATAGGAGAGAATGACTACTATTTGGGTATTTTTGGTAAAATATATTTATTTTTAACTACGTTATACCAACTAGTTTTGCCAACTGTGGCTTTTGGCTTCATCAGGGTTGAAATTATATAAATGTAAGAACATCATCATCATCAAATTCCTGCCATGTACCCTCAAGGGGTGTACAGGATATGATAGTACTACATGAAAAAAAATTACATCATTACTAACTTCATATCTACAATTTTCCTCCAAATCAATCTGTTACTTGTCAAGACTCCAACATTATCAGATCTTATATTTCTATCATCTAAGGCACTTTGTACCTATCAATCCACCTATATCTTGGTCTTCCTCTGGGTCATTTTGCTGCCAACCTGGCAGAGAACACTTGTTTTGCTAATCTTTCTTTGCCCATTCTGTTTAAGTGACCATACCACCCGAGATTAGCTCTGCTAACGCATTCCTGGATGTTGAAAATATCAAGTTCTTTCCTAGCATCCTTGTTTTTAATATGATTGCCATTGATGCCATCTGTTCACGCCTATAATGTTTCTCAGGACTCTCATATCTGCGGTCTCTAGTCTTTGGTCAAGTGTTTTACTTCTGACCCAGCTCTCAGATCCATAAGTTAAAACTGGTTTGAACACTGTCTTGTATACAGCTAATTTAGTGTACCGACTAATTTCTCTCTTATTCCATATGAATTTATTCAATTGACTTCCCACCATTCCAGCTTTGCTGATTCTGTTGTCTATTTCTATATTTAATTTACCATCTTCACTAAAAATCATGCCTAAGTAGCTGAAATGTTTTACTTGTTCCACAGGTTCTCCGTTCACAATGCAGTTGACATTTTCAATGATTCTGCCTATTTTCATTCTCTTTGTCTTTTTATTGCTGACCTTCATACCATTTCTATTACAAGAGTTATTCAATTTAGTCAAGGAATCTTGCAGACTCGTAGCAGATTTATTAATAAGTATAACATCGTCCGCATAAAGCAAAGAGCTGACATTAACATCTCCAATTTTGATATCATGTTTAATACCACTTTCCTTCATAATGTGATCCATATAGATAATGAATAACAGAGGGGGCAATGTACATCCTTGTCTCACACCAGATTTAACATTAAACCATCTTCCTGTACTTCCTTCAATTCTAACTGCTGACTTACAACTCAAATAAAGACTAAGTATTGCTTGATATAATGCCTCATTGACACCATATAACTGTAGCATATTGAATAGCTTCTCTCTTGGCACCTTATCATATGCCATTTCCAGATCTACAAAACTCAAATAGAGATCTTTTTTATATTTCCATGCTTTCTCGACTATTTGTCGTAAAGTGAAGATCTGATCCTGACAGCCTCTATTTGACCTGAATCCAGCTTGTTCTTCACCAAGCTTTTCTTCTACAATTCTTCTCAACCGTTTTTCAAGTATACTTGCATATATCTTACCAGGAACACTCAGTAGGAAAATACCTCTGTAATTTTCACATTCAATTTTATTTCCCTTTTTATATATGTGGGTACTATGAGAGATCTACTCCAATCATCGGGAATTCGTCCCTCTGTCCAGGCCTTCTGAACTATGCAGTGTAGCCACTGCAAGACTTTTATACTACCATACTTCAGTATTTCTGGTCGAATATCATCTACTCCTGTTGCCTTTCCACATTTTAAGCCTTTGATGGCTTTTTCTGCTTCAAGTATGGATGTGAATTCCTGACTATATTCCTGTTGAGTGTTTTTTACCACTGTGCTATTACTGCTTGTTTCATTTAGCAATTTCTCGAAGTAATTAATCCATACTTCAAGGATATCTTTTTCTCCTGTTTTCATGTCACCTTTATCATCTCTAACTCCTTTTACAGTACTCTTTCCTCCATTTCTAAGCTTCTTCAACAACCTCCAAAATATTTTGCCACCTTCTTGATATTTATTTTCTATGTTCTTGCTAAAGTCCTCTGACTTTTGTTTAGCTTGTTTTACACAGTGTTTAGCTTTCTTGCATTTGTCTCTGTATTTTCTAAGAGCACAAGCTGACTTATTTGCCAAGAATTTTGATTTTGATATGCTTTCTTCGTTTCCTTCACTGCCTCTTTAACTTACTGTGTCAACCATGGAGTTCTGATTTTTCTATCCTTGCAGACAACCTCTCCACATGCCTCTCTGGCTGAATCAATCAAGGTTTTCTTCAAGGCTTGCCACTGAATCTCTAAAGTTTGGTTCCTGTTCTCAAACTCTTTCATTTTTTTTTTCAATAATCTTTGTGTATTTTAGTCTACAGTTCACATCTGAGAGCTGCTCAACTTTTGTTCGCTTTAAAACTTTCTTACATGTTATTCTTTTCAATATGAAATTCAATTTTATTCTGCTCAAGACTAAATAGTGATCTTCCAATTTCAAATCATCTGTACACTCTGGTGTCCTGCACCAGGGAGAAAGCATCACTATCAACAATAACATAGTCAATGAGACTTTAATTATTTCTTGCCTCTTCTCTCCATGTGAATTTGTGCACATTTTTATGTTGGAACATGGTGTTAGTAATAATCAGTCCATGTCCTGAGCAGAAATTGAACAAATATTTGCCATTATTATTAGATTTGCTCTTTTCTCCAAATTTTCCTAATATATTTTTGTATGCCTGACAATCATTTCCTACTCTGCTATTTAGATCCCCAAGAAGGACCAACTTTTCCTTTTTCATTGTGTCAGTTGCTTTCTCTAAATCCTCAAAAAATTCCTCCACTTCTGATTTAGTAGAACCTTCAGTGGGACCGTAGGCACAAATAAGTCTCATTGTCCAGTTCCCCATTCTGATATTTGCCCACATCACTCTACTTGAGACTGCCTGCCATTCAAGAAGATTAACCTCGTATTTAGTGTGGAATACAATGGCTACTCCCTCTTTTCCTTGATTGTCATTACCTGAATATAACATTTTATATTTTTTTTGCTCAGAAAGATCTCACCAGTTTTTGTCTTTTTTGTTTCAATCACCCCTATTATGTTGATCTGATAATTATCTAATTCCTCAGCTAGCTCCATTTCTTTGCCATTCTGGCTTCTTATGTTGATAGTACCGATCTTTAACTCTGGTGATGTTGAGTTGGGGTGTTTTTTCAGATTCTTTCTTTCCAATCAAATTGTAATTCTTATTGGTGAACCAATAAGAATTACAATTTGATCGGCTAAATCCCAAATTGCCAGCCCATCCTCGTTCGTTCAGTATCCAGGTAGATACCCAACAGGGTGCACCACGAGAAGGCGAGGTTTGGGCATTAGGTTAGAAGCCATGGTCGGTTCTCCACATTCCTTTAAAGGCTATCTGGAGGTCTCCTCTCAGTTATACAGCTTTGACCCTTAAGCACCCCATGTAAGAACACTTAAACACTAAAAAACTGTTTGCACTGAAACCATAAATTGACCGAATACAATTACATTTTTATAAAGCAAAAGAATGCGTACATCACACGTATAGCACGTGTATGATCTACTAGTTATTATGTAGGAACGTTCTGTAGTTGGCAGCAAAATTTAATTCTGGTATGTTGAAAGATCTAATGATGTTCTTCCAGATCTCGGGCAGAATTAATCCTTGGTTTCTATTTAGGTTTTCTTCTGAACAGAGAACTGTTGTGGCTTCTTTTATCATTCGGGAGTGGAAATCCTCCTCTAAGTAGGGCATGGAGCTTTTATCCCATTCTATAATATGGTTTGTCCTAGCAAAATGGAAGGCTAATCCCGATTTCTCTTCTCTATTATTATTGATGTCTCCTATGTGTTCTTTTTTTCTGATTTCAAAACTTCTTGAAGTTTTGAAATTGTTTTTAGCCAAGTAGTCATCCTTTTTCAAATATTCCGGAGTCTACAACATACCTTGCTCGTGTGGCTTAAACTATGTTGAAAGTTTATTTTTCACTTGGTCAGACTATAATAAATTTAGTTTAATCCTTTATCCAAGTGTGTGCAAACAAAGTATCTTCAGGACTGGGGTAAAGTGGTACGACACCGGGCAACTCCTTGCAAAGGTGGAGCAAACTACCAACACTCCTATCTCAGTATCTCCCATAATGCAAAATACATCTCCTTGCTGATATGTATAATGTTATGCATTAAGGGAAGGGCCACTACCCAGACTAGTTTTGACCTTTATTTAGGTCTCTTCAGTGGGAGCCAAGCACAAGATAGGAGTGTTGGTAGCTTGCTCTACCTTTGCAAGGAGTTGCCCGGTGTTGTACCACTTTACCCGAGTCCTGAAGATACTTTCAGGTAGAAACTTTGTTTGCACACACTTGGATAAAGGATTAAAGTAAATTTATTATGGTTTAAACTATATTGGCCAGACTTCAAGAAGTTTTGAAATCAGAAAAAAGGAACATGTAGGAGACGTCAATAATAATTGAGAAGACAAATTGGGGTTAGCCTTTCATTTTGCCAGGAGTAACCATGTTATAGAATGGAATTAAAGCTCCATGCCCTATTTAGAGGAGCATTTCCGTTCCCGAATGATAAGAGAAGCCACAACAGTTCTCCATGTTCAGAAGAAAACCTAAATAGAAACCAAGGATTAATTCTGCCTGAGATCTGGAAGTCCCTCATTAGATCTTTCAACATGCCAGAATTAAATTTTGCTGCCAACTACAGAACATTCCTGCATAATAACTAGTAGATCATACACGTGCTATACGTGTGATGTACGCGTTCTTTTGCTTTTCTAAAAATGCAGTTTATTCGGTTCATTTATGGTTTCAGTGCAAACAGTTTTTTTAGTGTTTAAGTGTTCTTACATTTATATAATTTTAACCCTGATGAAGCCAACAGCCTATGAAACTAATTGGTATAACTTAGTTTAAAATAAATATATTTGACCAAAAAAACCTAAATACTAGTCATTATCGCCTATAGTTCTCGTGGTCAAAAATAACCGTTTTTTTATCATAAGCTATAGAATATCTGCTTTGTTAACTGTTCTCTAGTCCATGTGGTTAGCCTACTGACTATGCGCTTTGCAACCATATGCCTGGTGAGGGAGTGTCCTAGGTTCGATTCCTGTCGACAACGTGAGGAGCTTAAAGATATTTCTCAGCCATAGCCAAGTTAGCCAGTCTTGGACATGGATAGCAGGGTTTTTCATCCTGTAAGCAGGCAAACTGGTCCCTTGTACACACACAGGCTACAATCATAGGATATAGTATTTAATCCCTCATTAAGAGGACTCGACCACTCCTAAGGGACGGTCGAAGAATGGGGGAACCCCCACATGAATAAAATAAATATATAAAACTGTTCGCTAGCTTGGTTTTCACATCAGGATTGGGTTACCCTCCTGGAAACTTGGGTTTCCTGCAAAACTGGCAAAGCAGACTGAAGAGCATTTTACAGTCATGGTTAGCTGGTATCACATTCATTCAGCCATAATTCTGAAATAGTGATAACTGTTTTGTTCATTTCCATGGGATTATTTCAGCGTTGAAGAGCCGAGGTGCTAATTTTATTTTGAGTTGTTTATGTAACCTTTCTCTTTTTTTATCAAAAATTATTTTACCTATTTTCATTACATATTTCATGTTATAATCTTATGCAAGAAATTTACATAGATTTGTATTTTCTTGTAGATTATTGAACGCTCTAAGTGAAAAAGAAAGTGCTTTCACATTTCATCTTCTTGGTGTAGTATACTGGGAAACCCAAAGAGAAAAGGATGCTTTTCATACTTTTATTAAGGTAATTTTTACATTTTGAAATGATTTAAATCTATAATCATGTTAAGTTAAGGGGATAATAAATCCCTCATTATTTTAAAGCCGGATACGAAACTCGGAGATCGAAATCTAAGAATTTCATGCCGAAGAACTATTGGCGAGTCCAAGCGAAAGTCAACACCTGGATAGTACAACACTAGGGCAACTCGGAGCAAAGGTGGAGCAAGCTCCATCACTATCCTTAATATTTTCTCATAATGTAAAACGCAACTCCTAGGAGATGTATTACTGTTTTACATTATGAGGAGAGGTTTTGACCTTTATTGAGGTCTCATCAGTGAGTAGGTAGACCTGGAATATCAAGGTTTAAGTGAACTGACCTTACATATACCCCTACTAACGAATTGTCAGACCAGTGAACCCATATATTATTATTACTATGATAAAGAGCCAAGAGGCTGTTTTTCCGGCAGTGTAAATTAAGTTAAAGGGATAATAAATCCCTCATTATTTTAAAGCCAGATATGAAACTCAGAGATCGAAATCTAAGACTTTCATGCCGAAGAACTATTGGCGAGTCCAAGCGAAAGTCAACACCTGGGTAGTACAACACTAGGGCAACGCAGAGCAAAGGTGGAGCAAGCTCAATCACTATCCTTAATATTTTCTCATAATGTAAAACGCAGCTCCTAGGAGATGTATTACTGTTTTACATTATGAGGAGAGGTCACTACCCAGACTGGTTTCGACCTTTCCATACCCAGGTGTTGACTTATGCTTGGACTAGCCGATAGTTCTTTGGAATGAAACTCTTAGATTTTGATCTCCGAGTTTCGTATCCGGCTTTAAAATAATGATTGATTTATTATCCCCTTAACTTAATTTATGCCACCGGAAAAATAGCCTCTTGGCTCTTTAGCATAGTATTAATAATATATGGGTTCACCGGTCTGGCAATTCGTTAGTAGGGGTATATGTAAGTTCGGTTCACTTAAACCTTGGTATTTCAGGTCTATCTACTCACTGATGAGACCTCAATAAAGGTCGAAACTGGTCTGGGTAGTGACCTCTCCTCATGATGTAAAACACTAATACATCTCCTAGGAGCTGTGTTTTACATTATGAGAAAATATTAAGGATAGTGATGGAGCTTGCTCCACTTTTGCTCTGAGTTGTCCTAGTGTTGTACTACCCAGGTGTTGACTTAAGCTTGGATTCGCCGCTAATTCTTCGGCATGAAACTCTTAGATTTCGATCTCTGAGTTTTGTATCCGACTTTAAAATAATGAGGGATTTATTATCCCCTTAACTTAATTTACGCTGACGGAAAAATAGTCTCTTGGCTCTTTATTGTAGTAATAATAATATATGGGTTCAACGGTCTGGCAATTCGTTAGTAGGGGTATATGTAAGTTCAGTTCACTTAAACCTTGGTATTCCAGGTCTACCTACTCACTGATGAGACCTCAATAAAGGTCAAAACCAGTTTGGTAGTGACCTCTCCTCATAATGTAAAACAGTAATACATCTCCTAGGAGCTGCGCATTATGAGAAAATATTAAGGATAGTGATGGAGCTTGCTCCACCTTTGCTCTGAGTTGCCCTAGTGTTGTACTACCCAGGTGTTGACTTACGCTTGGAGTCGCCAATAATTCTTCTTATCTTAGTCAGATTATCGTATCAGACTTTAAAATAATGAGGGATTTATTATCCCCTTAACTTAATTTACACTGCCGGAAAAATAGCTTCTTTATCGTAGTAATAATAATATATGGGTTCACCGGTCTGGCAGTTTGTTAGTAGGGGGTATATGTAAGTTCAGTTCATATATCCCGTTAACTTAATTTCGCTGCCAGGAAAATAGCCTCTTGGCTCTATATTGCTATAATCATGTTTTTAATATTTCTTACTGTTGCAACATGGACTTTTTTGAATGTGACACCCACCCACTAATGTACTATAGGCTGTAAATCTATAATGCTGCAGCACTGTGAGTGGGCTGCTTTTTTTTTTTTTTTTTTTTGTACATAATCTTGAAGAGATTATTTAAAAAAGAGATTATATTGGTCACAAATAGCATCAATATGTGTAAATTGAGAGGAAACAGGAGAATTCCTCGTGGAGAGAGGAGCCAGGCAAGGATGCAAGTTATCACCATTATTGTTTAACTTTTATAGTGAACAAATGTTTAGAGTGGCACTTGAGGATGTAGAAGAAGGAATAAAAATAAACGGAAGAATCATTAATAACTTGAGATATGCGGATCATGTAGTAGTGATGGCAGAAAGTGAAAATGGGTTACAACAAATTATTCAAAGAATTGAAAACTCTTGTAAAGAGTATGGACTAAGAATTAACACAAAAAAGACCAAGATAATGATAATGGATAGAAAAATAGGAGATAATGTAAAAATAAGATGTAGTGGAAAGATTTTAGAAGAAGTGGAAAGATTTTAGAAGAAGTGGAAAGATTTCAATATTTAGGTAGCTGGATCTCAGAGAAAGGAACTTCAGAGTTGGACATTAGAAATAGAATAGGTAAAGCTAAATCGGAATTTATGGAAATGAAGAGAATTTTAATAAACAATAACACTAAAATAGGCGTTAGAATTGGAATAGTTAAAGCAACAGTTTGGAGTATTGCAAGTTATGGAAGTGAGTCATGGACACTAAGAAAGAGAGATATGGAAAGAATTAATGCATTGGAAATGTGGTGTTATAGAAAGATGGAAAAGATTAACTATACAGAAAGAATATCAAATCAAGAAGTTTTAAGACGAGTTGGGATGGAAAGAACACTGTTAAAGAATATTATGCAAAGAAAGACTAGATTTGCAGGACATCTTCTGAGAGGTTCTTCGGGACACCTGACAAGAACTATATTACAAGGGAAAGTTGAGGGGAAGAGAAGACGGGGAAGACCAACTAGAGAGTGGTTTAATGACATCGTGGAATGGACTGGTTTAAGAATGATGGAAGCGACTGACAGAGAGAAATGGAGAAGAGCTGCTCATCTGCTGCAACCCTCTTGCTAGAGGATGCTACCGGACGACAACATAATCTTGAAACTCTGCACATGAAGCCAAATATATAATTTTTTTGAAGCTCTTCAGGTTTAGGTGCCAAAATTTATCTCCCATCTAAAGAGATTCACAAACATCCATGTCCATGGTGGAATTTGAACCTACAGTTTGTTTGTTAGAGAGCAGATATGCTATCTGCTCAGCCAACCAAGTTGGTATTAATTTAATGCCAACCTGTTTGGCCAATTTGTAGCTAGATTGAATCATCATCATCATACCACTAATTATGGGTATAGACCATATTGGTCTGTTCCGGTCTCATTATCCATCCACGATCCTTTTTTGAGGTCTACCCTGCCTTCTCTTTCCAATTGGCTTAGATCGAATAAAACTCCTTTTCAAGCAAATGAAAAGATGAGGGATTCATCACAAAAACATAAGTTTCATATATTATTGCTCATACTAGTTGAGTTTTCAGTGGTGAGCCATGATACTGTGAAGAAGCATGCATTATCAGTAGGGTGGTGTTTTTTCATCCAGTGAGCATAAACTTCACTAATTGAGTTTCTATGAATACCATTTCTCGTGCTATGTAAAAGTGTATTATCTTTCATTATACTTACTAGGACACTACTACTACTATTATTTTGAAGAGATCGCTTTCTTTACAGAGAGTAAATATTTTCAGTTATTGCCAACCAACAGAGATGGTTATGTCAAGTGGATAATACATGAGTTCAAGTGTCGGCACAACTCCACAATTAAAAATCATAGACCCTGAAACAGTCACAAATTTAGAAAACATTATGTAAATATTTTCATATTGCATTCTTCTGTTTGAAAAGATGTGGAAATACCATTTTTAGATTCATTTTATTTGTCCCTCTATATGTATGTATGTTATTCTTGCACTCTTGCTGGTCACATTTTATTCAGATTTCGTATTCGGAATCTTTACAAAAATTTGTCATTTAATATTTGCATCATGCACACATTTGCAGGATCATAAAGCTACAGAACTTTTGACAGTATAGATTTACAATAAGTTCACTATGGCTTGATGGAATTTAATAAAATTTAGGATAGACATAAGATGTCCATGCAGTTCAGTTTTTGAGTATTTTAAATGTTAGAATGATTCAAACTGATTTTAATAATTCTGTATTGGCTTGATGAAATTTAATAAAAATTATTATTTAAGCTCTGATCAAAACTGTAGAATCAAAAACAACAAATCTAGTTTTCTTAACGTCATGGAAGAATACAATAGGCTGTTTACCAAAATAGAACTGAAAGCTGCTTTGCTTAAATGTCGTCCAGCTACTGTGGGACCTGATAATATCCATTGTGTTATGGTATACATCTGTCAATGTCAGCCATGAATCAACTGCTGCACCTTTATAACAGAATTTTCTGTGAGTGCATATTTCCAGATACCTGGCAAAAGGCGATTATTGCGTTTCCTAAGCCGGGGACAGATCCAAAATTCCCAAATAACTACCGTCCAATTGTACTGACCAGCTGCTTGTGCACGATTCTGGAAAAATGGTTGACTCTTATCTTTTATGGTTTCTGGAGAGAAACAACCTTTCCTCCAGAACACAATCTGGCTTCCAAAACTATCATTCTACTACTGCTCATCTTGTCTGGCTGCAGATGCCTTCCTAAAAAAGCAAGTATCTAGTATCATTTTTTTTTTTTATATATGGAAAAGCATATGACACTGCTTGGAGATTTGGAATACTGAAAGTTTTATATAATTTCAGCCTTACAGGGAATCTCCCTCTTTTTTATCAAAACTTCTTATCCAACTGAATCTTCCAAGTCCATCTGGGTACTGCCCTCTCCTGCCTCTATAACCAAGAAGAGGGAGTCCCACAAAATTCTGTTCTAAGCATGAGACGTTTTGCAATCAGGGTCAACTTGATAGCAGAACAATGTCCTCCATCATTAAGTAATGCTCTGTATGTGGATGACTTTACCATCTTCTGTCACTCATGTAATATGAAAGACATAGAAAGACAGCTGCAGCTAGCCATTGACCATCTCTCATAATAGGAGCTTTCAAATGGATTTAGATTTTCACAGTAAAAGACAGTTTGTGTGCATTTCTGCCAGAGGCATGGTCTTCATCCAGACTCATATCTCTGACTAGGACAATCACTAATCACGGATACACCACAAGCCAAGTTCTTGGGACTGATATTTGATAGTAAGCTCACTTTCCTCCTTCATGTATGTCAGTTATGGGACAAGTTCCATAAAGCAATGAACATTCTACTCAACCTGTCTTCCACCCACTGGGTGCGGACAGATGTTCTGTGCTTCAATTGTACAGAGCACTGATAAGATCAAAACTTGACTATAGGTCCCAAGTCTATACCTCAGCCAGGGAGAATACACTGAAATGGCTAGACCCTATTCACTCTCAAGCCATCAGAACTGCACCTGAAGCATTTTGCACATCACCTATTCCTAGTCCATATGTCGAGGCAAAGAAACTACCTTTGTCATTTTGATGCCAACAGTTGTCTATGGTGCCGAGAGATGTGAATGACGTTACCATACACAGATTGTAGCAACTTTACAGAGCTATATGCAATAGAGCTTGCATTAGATGTTCTCAGATACGTAACTAAAATAAAATCCCTAACAGAGCACCTCGCATATCCAACTATCTTTTGACAACATTTCGAGAATTTCTACAACACTTGACAGGCTGCAATAAAACCCTTTAGTTTGCTGATAAAAATTCTCCTACAAGCTCTAAAAATGGGGGCAGACAACATGGCTCAGACACTTCCAAATTCCCTTCTGCTCTGCTTACTAAATAACTTAAGGAAATTACAATGTACAATAGAATATACATTAAATTAAACTTTAATATATTTCCAATATTTTTGCAACGTCACATTGTCATCTTCAAAGCAACTTGCAATAAAGACGCGTGCATGCAGGCACTACATACAGTAAATGAGGATGAAGCAGGAAACTATCGTTTCTCCTAAAAGTTCTGATGATGCCCCCTAGTGGGCTATGTAGGTATTCTTGGCTGTTGGGCTGAAGGTCTCATGATGTATGTCTCCCAAATTTGGGGCAGTCTCATGCAACCAAATTTGTTGAGGTTTGGCATGTTTCTTAGGGCTGAGGCTTTCTTCCACCGTATTCTGTGGCATGTATCCAGAGCATGGTCTGCAAGACCAGAGTGGCTGTAATGGTGAAACCGGATGTAGTCCTTGTGTTTTGTTTTTCTGATATTCGCTGTCCTGCCCGTTTGGCCAAAGTAGGACAACTTACAGCTGCATGGGACCTGGTATACACCAGGTAGGTCTAGGGGAAGTGGTTGGTCTTAGTGGAGCAGATAAGGGATGTCAATTTTCTATATGGTCTGTAACAAATGGTCAAGTCATGTTTTTTTAAGATTTTGGTAATTTTTTCCAAGGTACCTCAGATGTTCCATCAGTCTGGCAGGTGACTAGTGTGTCTAGGAAGGGAAGGCTGTTGTTTTCCTCTTTTTCCAGGGTGAACTTGATTCTGGGTGTTGGTTGTTTAAGTGTGTTAAGAAGGAGAGGAGTGTATTAGAGCCATGTGGCCAAATAGCAAACACACACCATCAACGTAGCGAAGCCATATGGTTGGTTTTTGTGGGGCAGAGTTTAAGGCTTCAAAGGTCTCCATAAAGAAGTTGGCCAATGGTGGGGAGAGAGGTGAACCCATGGTTGTCCCCTCTATTTGTTTGTAGAATTTTCCCTGCCAAATGAAATAGCATGAGTTCATTGTGAACTGAAATAGGGCTGAGATATCGGAAGGAAATTTATTATTTATCTTAGTATTTCCCATAATGTAAAACACAACTCCTAGGAAATGTATGATGTTATATATTATGGTGGAAGGTCACTACCAGACTAGTTTCGACCTTTATTGAGGTCTCATCCGTGAGTAGGTGGACCAAAGTAATACTGAGGGTATAGCGAAAAGAACTTATATACTCTGCTATATGAGTTGTCAAAGAGGTGCACCCATTAAATTACTTAAATATAAAGAGCCAATAGGCTTCATTTCGGTGATGTAACATTATTTAAATTAAGGGGATATGAAATCCCACATTGTTTCAAATCCGAATAAGAAACTCAAAGATCGGAATCAAAGAGTTTCATGCCAAATATAGTGAACTATAAAAGTATCGGCGGATACTAGTGTAGCCAAAGCACGTAGTACAAACTAGGGCAACTCGTAGCAAAGGTTGGTAAAGTTCTGATCACTATTCTTAGTATTTCCCATAATGTAAAACACAACTCCTAGGAGATGTATGATGTTATACATTGTTATATCTATATTTTCTTCTACTTTGTATATTCCTATCGTTGCTATTGTCTTTACCACTGTTATCTACACTCTCCCATACAGTAACTTCCTTTCCGGCTTCTGTAATAGTTTTCTAATAAGTTAAATAAATCAGCTATCACTTTCTTTTTCTTAAACAAACCATGATTCAGGCTGCTCCCAAAATTTTGTCACGTGTAATCCTTTCATTCATTAGGGCTTTGTCTGTGTATGGGACAAGGCCCTAAATTTATGTCCTCTGAGACAGTCTGCTTGTTAAATATTGACGAATTTATTTTTATGCTGCACCAGCCAATACAGAGGATAGATAAGACTCTTATCCAAGGAGGCTGTCTCAGAATAATACACAGTAATAAAATTTCAAACTCTAAATCTAACTGTTCTAACTTCTCTTTGTTTTACATGCAGTCGCCTGAAAGATTAAACTACATTCATATGTCCCTCCCGCTAGGTTCATTAGTAATTTTATGAGTGGTTATTTGAATTCATAAAATTGGCTGGATTCAGGCAGATGATATAAAACATATTTATTAAGGCTTAAGAGATATACATGAAAATTATAAGGTACATGATTAACTTAATCACTTTCCTAGCAAAATTCTGATATCAATATTAACGCTATAATACATAAATCATAACTTGGACCATAGAGTTCCTATAAACCTACAATTTTCCAGCTTAAATTATCTTATCCTCAATCACCAAGGTCACTAATCATCTCTCACAATATATCAAAGTTATTTCACATACAGATCCTTTCTAGGGAAACATTCTTCTAAACAGGGACAGGTTACTGCCAAATGGGATAATCACTAAAGTTCTCTACAACTTGTCCATTCATAAATTAACCTACAGAGTTCACTCATATCTTTAATTGGAAATCAGATACTTTAACATTCTACGTTACCATCCTGTGGAATGACTTTCTGTTCTGTCTTCAGCCTTGTCTGGACATCAAGGCACCTTTATGGGCTACCGTTCTTTGGGTCACTTATGATAGCATCACAATCAGGTTCTCCGAGTTGATAAGGCGATGTGCCATTCTGGTCTTTCTCTGGAACCGCAGGAACACATCTATATCATCGGTCACTCAATATAGCTTAGCTATTCTGTTATGAAGAGATAGCTAGCTCTGCCTCGTGAACCTCGATAAGCCTTTCATGACTCCTACGGCCGACCCGGAATCATCCCTTTGGCGGAGGTGGAGAGCCAACATCCAAAAGCGCAGGAAACAAAAAAGCCTCTTGTGGGGGGGAACTTGACCCTTATATTTTCCCTCTCTTTCTCGGAGATTCTCTTGCTTAATTACGTTGATTACCGCACGGCACTCATTCACTTGCGCGTGGCGTTTTTTCCGAGAATGTGTTCTAGCTTCGCTTTCCTTATACATTCTCCTTCCCTCAGGCCATACGTTGTACTGGACGGTTAAAGTGTGACCCTTGGACTTTAGCTTACACTCAGCTTGCTTTCACACAATACATAGAATGGGATACTCTAATTAAATAATAACCTTAAATAAATTCCTTCATTTGACTCTGTACCAAACGGGTTAAGTCACACATTTCTTAGACTAGACATTTCTTCAGTTTTGCCTTAAATTATAATGTACATTTCAATTTCCATTCCAAAACACAATATTCTCTGCCTACAATTGAAGGTAATTGTTCCTGAATACTTTACATTTTTTTATTTTCAATTTTTGATTATTCAGGACACAACAACATTATGGTGGAAGGTCACTACCCAGACTGGTTTCGAAGTTTATTGAGTTCTCATCAGTGAGTAGGTAGACCAAATTAATACTGAGGGTATAGTGAAAAGAACTTATATACATTGCTATACGAGTTGTCAAACAGGTGCACCCATTAAATTACTTAAATATAAAGAGCCAATAGGCTTTATTTCAGTGATGTAACATTATTTAGCAGTTGTGTTTACATTATGGTAAATACTAAGAATAGTGATCAGAACTTTACCCACCTTTGCTACGAGTTCCCCTAGTTTGTACTACGTGCTTTGGCTTATGCTAGTATCCGCCGATACTTTTATAGTTTACTATATTTGGCATGAAACTCTTTGATTCCGATCTTTGAGTTTCTTATTCGGTTTTGAAACAATTCGGTTTTAAATTAAGGGGATTTAATATCCCCTTAATTTAAACTTTAATATATTTCCAATGTTTCGACGTCACTTTGCCACCTTCAAAGGAACTTACAATAAAGACACGTGCATGCAGGTACTAAACACAGTAAATGAGAATGAAGTGAGGTAGCAATGGTTTTCCTAAAAGTCCTGATGGTGCCCCCTAGTGGGCTATGTAGGTATTTTTGGCCGTTGGGCTGAAGGTATCCTGACGTAAGCCTCCCAAATTTGGGGCAGTCTCATGTAACCAAATTTGTTGAGGTTTGGCATGTTTCTTAGGGCTGAGGCTGATTCCATGAAAAGTCTTTCAAACTTGAACTTGCTACGGTGTATTATTTTGGCTTTCTTCCACTGTATTCTGTGGTGTGTATCCAGAGCATGGTCTGCAAGACCAGAGTGGCCATACTGGTGAAAACGGATGTAGTAGTCCTTGTGTTCTGAAATGCTGATATTCGCTGTCCTGCCTGTTTGGCCAAAGTAGGATAACTTACAGTTGCACGGGACCTGGTATACACCAGGTAGGTCTAGGGGGAGTGGTTGGTCTTTAGTGGAGCAGATAAGGGATGTCAATTTTCTATATGGTCTGTAACAAATGGTCAAGTCATGTTTTTTTAAGATTTTGGTAATTTTTTCCGAGGTACCTCAGATGTAGGGAATGGTGATGGATTTAGAGTAATCCTTGTTGTGAAGGATAGGGGGTTGTGGTTTACTGGTTTCAATATTTTTTGGATTTTTTTTGGGAGGGGGGGGGAGGGGGTTGTCATTGGCTGAGAAAGTGTTGAGGATGTGATTTAGTTCATTGGTCATAGGGCATTGTCATTTGAACAGATTAGTTTAGCCCTGTTGTATAGTGTCTTAACAACTCCATGTTGTTGTGAAGGGGGGGGGAATTGTTGGTGAATGTATCTGCCTGTATGAGTGGGTTTTCTATAAACTGAGAAAACTAAAGTTCCATTAGTCTGGCGAGTGACTAGTGTGTCTAGGAAAGGGAGGCTGTTGTTTTCCTCTTTTTCCAGGGTAAACTTGATGCTGGGGTGTTGGTTGTTTAAGTGTGTTAAGAAGGAGAGGAGTGTATCAGAGCCATGCGGCCAAATAGCGAACGCATCATCAACATAGCAAAACCATATGGTTGGTTTTTGTGGGGCAGAGTTTAAGGCTTTCTCTTCAAAGGTCTCTATAAAGAAGTTGGCCAAGGGTGGGGAGAGTGGTGAACCCCTTCTGCTCTGGCAATCTTACCTGCTAACATGTAACTTTTTCTCTCAGATGGCTATCAAAAATTTCCACTCCTGCTCTTGTCTACCAGCAGCTCTTCAAAGCTCATAGAACTGAATACTCTAATTATGTATCTGTCTACACAAATGACTCAAAAATCAGAAGACCTAGTGGGATCTTTTGCCATATCTTTTCAGACACCATTATATCTACAAAAATCCCACCAGATTTTAGCAGTTTTACAGCAAAGCTCTATGCAATAGAGCTTGCATTAAAATACGTTAGATTCAATTTCTTTGAAAGGTGTAATATTATGCACCTTTCAGATTCGCAGATTTCTCTCTAGGCAGTAAGAAGTAGAGCTACAGTAACTTCCAATACTCTCTCTCGAATTCAACACACCTCCTCTCTCAGTTATGGAAGCTACAACTATTTGCTTCTGTTGGATTCCAAGCCATCAGATACTGGGATTAAGGGAAATGAGGCTGCAGATACTGCAGCAGGATCAGCTTTCCTCTCATACATCAACCATCTGCTTATACTATACAGAGATTATCAGACAAAACTCCTATCCTAGTGGCAGCTATCTTGGAACAGAGATACTAATAATAAGCTCTACCAAATTAAACCTGAAATTAAATTATGGCAGTCTATCCTTCGCAGAGCTCAAACAGAGGAAGTTGTTCTTACTAGGCTCTGCATAGGTCAAAGTCATCTCCCACTATGTGTGAGAAATGTATCCACCTGTCTTATCATTTGTCATATTTTGGTGGAGTGCTGAAAAACTTTACATGAGAGATAACTGGTAATTAATTTACGGAATTAACAACGCATATGAAGTATTTTAATTAAAGATAACTGTAATGAATCACTTCTATATTTCGGCAATGTCACATTGCCATCTTCAGAAACATCAAGATATGGTATGTGCACTAAAACGCTGCCGGGATAACAAAGTGATCCCCAACTGTGTTAAATTGAAGCACCGTTTCACTTCCGAGAAAGCTCTACGCATTTATAACCGCACTAGCTTCGCCCTGTTAAGAGAACAAATTACCGCGACGCGCGTTCTCCTGGCCGACGAAAACAAAACCTTACGGGCGCTAGAAGAAGAGCTTTCTAACACACTCGGCCTTGATCTTTGGTCTATACTTCATGACATCTCATGCACATCGGCAAGAAAGGAATTCGAAAAAATACGTAGTCGGCACGTGAAAAAATACGAAAACCTGACAAAGACTTCTACTTCTGTACCCCAGCCACCACTTAACACAGTAGTCAACCTCTCGTCGGCAGTTTTAAAGCCTGAAGCACTCACCGCACTTTCACGTGGTCACAATTTCGCCCTAGCTCCAAAAAGGATACTTGCTGAAGAAATCATGATCCAAATAGAGCGTGGAATTCGCAACCTGCCGAACCACATCGCCAACAACGTGAGACTGGATGTAGTCGGTGTTCTCACTAAAGCCAAACCTCCGAAATCCAACTTATCCAAAAACGAATATACAGCCCTACAAGAATTAAAAAACAACAAAAAAATAGTAATCACCAAAGCTGATAAGGGAAGCGCCACTGTGGTACTCAATCAAAAAGACTACAAAGGTAAGCTAAATTCTTTAATACGAGACCGTACTACTTACCTCCCCATTGAATATAATCCGACCAACTCTCAGATTAGAACTATCCACAGACTCCTTAAGAAGGTCACTTCTTGGCCTGTGGAAGTCACCAACAAACTTAAACCTTATAACTCTAGACCCCCCCCGATTATATGGACTCCCAAAAATACATAAACAAAATGTGCCATTGCGTCCCATAGTGGATGGCATTGATTCCCCCACATATAAATTAGCCAAACATTTAGCCAAAACGCTCACACACTACACTGGCAACACACCATCACACATAAAAAACTCAGCCCACTTTAAAGCCAGTATAGAAAACCTCACACTCCAACACACTGACATAATGGTCAGTTTTGACGTCTCCTCCCTATTCACTAATGTCCCACTCAAAGAAACCCTTGAGCTCATCCAAGCCAAGTTTCCTCCCGATATCTCAGCCCTATTTCAGTTCACAATGAACTCAGGCTATTTCGTTTGGCAAGGAAAGTTCTACAAACAGATAGAGGGGACAGCCATGGGTTCACCACTTTCCCCACCCTTGGCCAATTTCTTTATGGAGACATTTGAAGAGAAAGCCTTAAACTCCGCCCCACAAAAACCCACTATTTGGCTTCGTTATGTGGATGATGTGTTTACTATTTGGCCACATGGCTCAGACACACTCCACTCCTTCCTAACACACTTAAACAACCAACATCCCAGAATCCAGTTCACCTTAGAAAAAGAGGAAAACAACACCCTCCCCTTCCTAGACACTTTAATCACCCGCCAGCTTGATGGATCATTGGTTTTCTCTGTTTACAGAAAACCCACCCACACTGGCAGATACATTCACCAGCAATCCCCCCCCCCCTCACAACAATATGGGGTGATAAAAACACTATATAACAGGGCAAAATTAATCTGCTCAGATGACAAGGCCCTGACTATGGAACTAAACCACATCCTCAACACTTTCTTAGCCAATGGCTATAACCCCAAAAAAATCCAAAAAATACTAAAACCTATAAACCACAACCCCCCTCCCCCCCTCCACAATAAAGACTACACCAAGTCTATCACTAACCCCTACATCCAGGGCACCTCTGAAAAAATAACTAATATCCTCAAAAAATATGACCTTACTTCCTGTTACAGACCATATAAAAAGTTGGCATCCCTTATCCGCTCTGCCAAAGACCAACCACTTCCCCTAGACCTACCTGGTGTATACCAGGTCCCTTGCAGCTGCAAATTGTCCTACTTTGGCCAAACAGGCAGAACAACAAATATCAGGATTTCAGAACACCAAGACTACATCCGTTTTCACCAGTACAGCCGCTCTGGGTTGGCAGACCATGCCTTAGATACCCATCATAAAATTCGTTGGAAGAAAACAAAAATAATCCATCGCAGCAAGTTTAAATACGAAAGATTATTCAAAGAATCTTCAGCAGCTCTAAAAAACGTTCCTAACCTCAACAAATTTGGGTGCATGAAACTGCCCCAAATTTGGGAGACTTTCATTATGAGAACTTCAGCCCAACTGCCAAGACTACCAAATTAGCCCGCAAGAGGGCACCATTAGGACTTTAGGAACAAAAGTAGTTTCTTACTTTCTTCCTCATTTGCTTTGTTAGTTCCTTAGTGCACATACCATATCTTGATGTTCCTGAAGATGGCGATGTGACATTGCCGAAATATAGAAGTGATTCATTAAAGTTATCTTTAATTAAAATACTTCATATGCGTTGTTAATTCCATAAATTAATTACCAGTTATGTCTAACCAACGTATAAGTCTTACTACTAGAATTTACATGAGAGAGGAATAACATTTTTACTTATCTGACTGAGCCCTATACACTTAGGTAGCTGTTCTCAGATATGGACAAAGTGCATGACATTTTAAAATTTTTACAGAGAATTAATTTATTCAGTCATATTTGGTTACAAATTTGTTTATATGTAGATCCTGTATTGTAGATACTAAACCTTAACATACATTTTGTTTAATAATTTATATTTTTCTATTTTTAATATCTTGTATACATAACTATTTATTAATACTGTTAATGTAGAGATATCCTATTTTTTTTACATATACTTTATTTATCACTATTAATACCTTTGATATGTAGATTTATTATTATTATTACGGGTATCTCCATGGAGTCAGTAGACTCATCGCGGGAGACCCAAGCTAGCAAAACAATATCTGTCATATCTCTTCTTGAATTCATTTACAGATGAAGAGCTCACAACAAAGTCAGGCAATGAATTCCACTCATTCACCACCCTCCAGGCAAAAAACCTTGTTCTGACACCTTTGTTAACCACACTCTTCTTTAATTTCCAGAGATGACCTCTTGTTCTTCCATCACTATCACACAGCTGAAACATTTCCCCTGCATCAATCCTATAAAAACCTTTTAGTAATTTGAATGTTTCTATCATATCCCCTCTTCTTCGCCTATCAACCAATCTCTGCAATCCACAAGCTCTCAATCTATCAATGTAGGGAGCAAGATACTTGTACATACATTTTATCTTATTTGCTGGTTTGTCTCCTTTTGATTATTTCCTAAATAATCCATGTCCTGGCTTAGTATGACCTTTGCTGTCCTTGCACTATAAAACAACAAATCAAACAAGCAGAGTTGAATGAAAATACAACTTTTGACACACTTGTCAGATTTTTTTACGAAATATCATTACTTAATAGAATTCTTTGAATTATGTAAATTTGCCATAATTGTTTTGTTGGTTCTTACAACAGAAATATTAACAATCAAAAATTCAGCTCTGGACATTTTCAACTTGTATTGTATGTAAACAATTGTAACAGCTTGATATTGAATTGTCTGTTTTGTCTGTTCATGCAATAATTTCCATTGTTAAATCATTCCTAGCTTCTAGACTGATCAATGAAATGTTTATTTTTTAATTTATTTTCTCATTATAAATATATTTTTTATTCAAAATTAATTTGTAAAATCAATTTACAATGATAATATTTTTCTTTTTTTTCTTTCTTTCTTATATAAAACCAATTTCCACTGAAATTGTTTGTTATATAAGAGTTTTGCTATTGTGAAGTTTCTTTTTAATAACATTGTATCTGTGGAGCATTGATTAAGTCATTTCAGTTATTTGTTATTATTGTATCTGCCATAATGAGTATCAACTGTAATTGATAAGTTTTATTGATGAAATTTGAGGAAATAATATTTAGGATCAGTCTTAAAACTCATCAAATGGTTTCATTTGGAATGATTTCAATGGCAAAATTATGCAAAAAAAAAAAAAAAAGAAAAAAAAATCTATTTTATGCCAAGAACAGCTCTAGATTCATTTCTGATAATTAATGTTGTCACTGTATAAGATTGTGATTCCAGAATACAACATTTTATAATTCTCTGTATCTTCTTCAACATTTTCATCAGAATGATCTCATTCAATAGAAGGCAAACAGTTTGCTTGCAACTTTACAAATTTTGAAGGTGATTAAGAGCTTTTGAAATTTCAAATATTCAGCATGTCTTTCTTTGCTAGTGTACTTAAAAGCTAGTCTCCATCCAAGAGCATGTGTGTGTGTTCATCTTTTATTAACACTTTTGATTTAGGTTTTCAATGACCTAACAGCTGCTTTGAACTTTGAATTCTTATCAGAAACTAGCATATATTTTAGAAATCAAGAATACCACAATAGTTTATATTTCGAGCTATGCATTTTTCATAAGTGAACTCTTTTCCTCTTAATGAAGAAAGGAGCCAAAAAGACTTTGGCTCCTTTATGACAATTAACCATATGTGTGACAATTAACCATATTGAAAGGGAGAATAATAAACATTCATCATTTCATGCTAAGTAGATTACTGGCATAAAATTCAGTTGTCAGCCCTACCTTCTAGATTCCAAAAAGAGCACTTTAGTATTGCACGTACACTATGCTCTATGTTCTATACACTATGTTCCAAGGTGTGCAGTCTCTTGCAGTTGCTTGTGATAGCTTTTTAAAAAAAACTTATTTTGTATTTTAGTTTGTGACAAGAGGAAGCAGTATGTAAAACTTGGTAGTCCTCCTAGCTCTTACCATGATAAGGATTATGTTGGGATCCTCAGCAGAAAGAGAGGTGGATGAAAATAAATGGAGTCCATCCAAGCCTTTATTTGAATGGACTGTTTTTGTTATTTACAATTTCATTATCAAAGATGCAAATACTAAAATATTTAATTATAAAATATATACCACCAAAAGTTATAGGCGTTAGTGAGACTTGGCTAACAGCAGATGATGTAGTTACAGGGATTGGATGTGTAGGTTTTAGTATTTTCAAGGAAGATAGAGAAGTTAGGATGGGGAAGGAGTACTGCTGATGATATCAGATGAATTGCAACCAAAAATGAAATAAGAGACTGGCAGGAGGATGGCTGTTCATTTGAAGCAATCTGGTGTGAGATTAAGGCCAGTAAGACAAAATATACAGTTGGTTGTTGCCAGTGGTGAGCTATGGAAATTTTAACAAAGGGCTCGCATCATCGAGAGAGAAAAAAAAAAAAAAAAAAAAGTCGTATTTCACGCAAAAACTTTTATTAATACAACTTGTGTAAAAAGTATGAGAGGGCAATCAACCTCTAAAGACTATCATTTTTAAAGAAATATTCATGATCTAAACATGAAATATTTGCACACAATCAACTGTGTTAATTTATCTTACATAAGAAAAACATTTTTTAACTATCAGAATAAAATAAGAATGGAATCTTTTATAAAACATTTGATTGATTACTGGTTTTACCATATGATTGGCTACCAGAAAGGAGAAGGGTAAAGTAGCGCATGCACTTATTTAATTTTCGAACTTGGGTGCATTCGTTATAGAGGAGTTGAAACAATAATTCCAAATAATCTATACACTGCCGATTAGACAAATTTTTTTAGGTTACTGTATGAGTTTGTTGCTTAATATGTTTCAAAAAAAAAATTTTTTTTTGAAAGAATAAAAACGTAAACAAAAACAAGGGACTTGCAAATTTGAGAAAAATTTAACAAAGGGCTCGTGTGAGCCCCTTATAGCTCACCACTGGTTGTTGCTGTAGCCAGGGAGTTCCACAGGTGATCTGGAAGACATGCATTGCCAGATTGGTACAATGAGTACAGGTCGACTGCTTATTATGGGGAACTTCAACTGTGGAGATTTCAACTGGAAGGAAATAGAATTTATACACCTACAAAGAGATAATTACTTAAGGCAGTGGGATGGGATGACTAGAGGCAGGAGAATATTGGACCTTGGTCATAGGATCAGAAAAACTATTCATAACCAAGGTGACAACATTGCCTCAAATTGGTGAAAGTGACCATATCTTGACTCTGGAGATTGTAAAACATGAGATACATGTGGAACTACAAGGCAGGTGATTATAACATGCTTAGGAAGAAGCTTAAATCTGTATGTATCATGGCATAAAACACTGCAGGGTAAGATGTTAGTAGTGCATGGAATATAATTAAGGGTCATCTAGAGGAAGCAGTATTAAATTGTATACCTAGCATAAGGATGGTGAATCAGGTAGGAGTAAGAGGGATGAGTAATATCATTAGGCACGAGTTGCAGAAGAAGAAAATGCTGTAGAGGGTATATACAGAGAAAGGTGACCAACAAACTAATGAACAGTACAAGGCTCAGGCAAGAAGATGACCAGCATGGAAAGGAAGGCAGAATCATACTATGAAAAGAATCTAGCCAAGCAGGCCAAAGGAAATCCCAAAGAGTTCTTTCGTTATGTGGCAAGTAAGAGGAAGAATGACTATGGAAGATTAACCTTATCGATTGAGTGATGATGGTCATGAGGAGACAGAAACAGATAAAATAGTTGAGTTACTGAGTGACCACTTTGCAAGGATATATCATCTTAGTGAGATTACTGCTTTAATCTATATGATAGACACTAATTTGGGAAAGAGATGGATGAAGTGGAGGTTCTTAGGATATTGCAGAATCTCAATGTAAATACAGCTGTGGGATTAGATGTGATATCAGCTAGGGTTTTGCGAGAATGTGCAAGGGAACTGGCAATCCCTTGACTAGGCTCTTTAATTTTAGTCTCACCTCAGGTAAAGTTTCAAGGGATTGGAAAGAGGACAAAATAATAACAACTCCAGCTAAGTTGGATAAAGGAAATGGCTACACAATGATTTTGCCAGATTTTGCAAAGGCATTTGACAGAATACCATATGGAACTCTGTTACACGAATTAGAACAAATGGGGATGGATATGAAGCTGGTTAAGTGGATAGGAGGGTGGCTGCTGGACAGATATTAAAATGTGGTATATGGAGGACATTCATATAGATCTGTGATCTGTATGAATGTCATCTCATTTTTGTTTATTTTAGTTAATATTTTTATTAGCAAAATTATGCAAAATAAAATTGTATGTCCAAAATACATAAGCCCAAAATGGCTCTAGGTTTAATTTTGTGATAATGAACAGTATCACTTAACATATTTATATTTACCATATATTACCGCATATAATGCGAAAAATTTAGGTAAAAAATACTACTTAAAGTTAGGGGTTTGTATTATATGCAGATCTTAAAATATATAACATCTTACTAGACTTGCACACACAATGTATACTACCTAATGCCTATGCAACCAAATCTACTTGACCCACTTGCATTCGGCGACCGAGCACACATCATATTTGTGCATAAAGCCAGTAATGTAAGTAGTGCTAATATCCTACCCCCCCTTGGAGGGATATTAGCACAGTTATATCGGTTTAACCACAGTTCATTTTAAATATTATTTGTTAAACAAACCTAGCCTGATCTTAAAATATGCAGATCTTAAAATATATAACATCTTATTAGACTTGCACACACAATATATATTACCTAATGCCTATGCAACCAAATCTACTTGACCCACTTGCATTCAGCGACCAAGCGCACATCGTATCTGTGCATAAAGCCAGTAATGTAAGTAGTGCTAATAACCCCACCCCCTTGGAGGGATATTAGCACAGTTATATCGGTTTAACCACAGTTCATTTTAAATATTATTTGTTAAACAAACCTAGCCTGAAAATGAGCCAACAGAAATGTAAAGTTCATCTTTTGAAGCAGGATTTAATTTGTGTGTCATGCGGTTTGTAGAAGAACATAATAACAGTGTTGCTATGAGAAAATTTGGTGTAGTATAGAGTAATATTAGACTTTGGCATAAGCTAAAAGACAGTCTTGAAAAAATCTCCAAAACCAAATGTGCCCGTCGTGGAGATGTAGCATCCTTTCCAGAACTCGAGGAAGAGCTAAATGAATGGATTTTAATGCAACGACAAGATGGCATTATAGTAACAGGAAATGCAATTCGTTTTCGAGCTCTACAACTCAAGAATGGTAAATTCAAGGACACACCAGGTATTTCATATTTTCTTGCTTCGCCTGGGTGGTGCAACTGATTTATTGAATGCAAAGCATTAACATTACAACACCGAACAAATATTGTGCAGAAGTTACCAAAGCAGCTTGAAGAAAAAGTGGCGTCCTTCCATAAATTTATCATAAAATTACGGATATGAACTTTCCCAAATAGGCAATATGAATGAGACACCCATGTACTGTGATATGCCTGGGAATCGAACAGTAAACTCAGTTGGTGAAAAGAGTGTCCTCATAAAAGCAACGGGACATGAAAAAATGCATTTTACTGTTGTTTCTAGCATGCATGGCAGACTGAACCAAATTAAAGCCGACAGTGATATTTAAAAGGAAGAAAATTCCAAAGCATATGAAATTTCCACCAGTTGTCATTGTTCGCACCAAACAGAAAGGTTAGATGGATGAAGAAGGTGTACAATTGTGGCTGGATCAAGTATGGAACATATGTCCAGGCAGCTTGTTATGTCAACGAAGCATGCTAGCCTGGGATATTCCGGGCGCATTTAACGGAGGCAAGCAAAGAGAAAGCACGTGAGTTACGTACAGACCTAGCAGTCATACCGGGTGGTCTAACTTCCGTTTTGCAGCCGCTTGATTAAGCCATTTAAAGATCACTTACATGAAAAATGGAGAGAATGGATGTCATCTGGTTTGGTGAAGATGACAAAGAGTGGGAATTTTCAGAAGCCTGAGATCACTCTAGTCACCAGCTGGGTTAAAGAAGCTTGGGATTCGATACCATCTGAAATGATTCAATGCTCATTTCTTAAATGTGGAATAAGTAATTCAATGGATGGATCCGAAGATGACGTCATATACGAAAGCGAGGATGACGAACAACAAAATGGAGAGCATGATGACGATGATGACAACTGCTACACTGATGATGCAGCCTACGGATGAATTTATAAATGAAATGTTTGACTCAAAAGATGAAGAAGAATTTATGGAATTTTGACATTTTGTTTTAAAATAAATATTTCTTTCGTTAATTCGTATTGTATTATTTATAATGTTATGGAAGAAGATTAATAGATCGCATTATACGTGGACATGGCATTTTAGGACTAGTTTTCAAATAAAAGTTCTAGTTCGCATTATATGCGAAAATATATGGTAATAATACAAAATGCTTACTTTCATGCTTGTCTCTGATCGTTTTCATACTTTTTTTGGAAATGATTTGTTCAGTGTAGATATTTTTTTTTTTAAATATAAGTTTTTTTATTTCATAACTTGTTCAGTAAAACTTATTTTATTTATGAAAGAATTAATTTCACTATAGTGATTATTCATCAGCTAATGGGAATTTTCTGTTTATTTCTCTTTCTAGGCAGTTAAATTGGACCCTTACTTTTCACGAAACTATTTTTATCTTGGTCAGTGTTACAAGTTATATTTTAATGATCTGAGGTAAGTGTAAATAGCATCTGTATTTCATTGTAATAATTAGTATATGCTCAAATTCAATATTGCATTGTATTCACATGTTCATGAACATTTAATGGTGTATTTCAAAAATTAAGGACATCATAAATTTCCTGATATGTACCCTCAAGGGATGTTCAGGCTGTTATGACAGCACTACATGATTAACTTTTGTCGTCGTCATCCGGTAGCATCCTCTAGCAAGAGGGTTGCAGCAGATGAGCAGCTCTTCTCCATTTCTCTCTGTCTGTCGCTTCCGTCATTCTTAAACGAGTCCAATCCACGATGTCATCAAACCACTTTCTAGTTGGTCTTCTCTTCCACGTCTTCTCTTCCCCTCAACTTTCCCTTGTAATATAGTTCTTGTCAGGTGTCCCGAAGAACCTCTCAGAAGATGTCCTGCAAATCTAGTCTTTCTTTGCATAATATTCTTCAGCAGTATTCTTTCCATCCCAACTCATCTTAAAACTTCTTGATTTGTTCTCTCTCTATAGCTAATCTTTTCCATCTTTCTATAACACCACATTTCCAATGCATTAATTCTTTCCATATCTCTCTTTCTGAGTGTCCATGACTCACTTCCATAACTTGCAATACTCCAAACTGTTGCTTTAACTATTCCAATTCTAACATCTATTTTAGTATTCTTGTTTATTAAAATTCTCTTCATTTCCATAAATGCTGATTTAGCTTTGCCTATTCTATTTCTAATGTCCAACTCTGAAGTTCCTTTCTCCGAGATCCAGCTACCTAAATATTGAAATCTTTCCACTTCTAAAACCTTTCCACTACATCTTATTTTTACATTATCTCCTATTTTTCTATCCATTATCATTATCTTGGTCTTCTCTGTGTTAATTCTTAGTCCGTACTCTTTACAAGAGTTTTCAATTCTTTGAACAATTTGTTGTAATCCATTTTCACTTTCTGTCATCACTACTACATCATCCGCATATCTTAAGTTATTAATGATTCTTCCGTTTAATTTTATTCCTTCTTCTACATCCTCAAGTGCTTCTCTAAGCATTTGTTCACTATAAAGGTTAAACAATAATGGTAATAACTTGCATCCTTGTCTAACTCCTCACTCCACCAGGAATTCTCCTGTTTCCTCTCCATTTACACCTACTGACACTGTTTGTGACCAATATAATCTCTTTAAAATTTCCAAGTCATAGCAGTTAATAACAATATTTTCTAGAATGTCAAAAAGCCTTTTATGTTTCACTGTATCAAATGCCTTTTAAAAATCTAGAAATCCCCAAAACAGCTTTCCACCATGGTTTAATGTTTTCTCCCCAATAATTCTTAGACAAGTTATAGCCTCTCTAGTTCCTCTGTTGGTTCAGAATCCAAACTGTTCCTCATTCATTTCTTTTTCTATTTTATTCCTAATTCTCTCTAAAATTATTTGCACCAGAATTTTTGCTGTGTGAGTTATAAGACTTATCTTTCTAAAAGTGTTACAATCTAAAACTCCCATCCTTTTTGGAATGGGGATAAAAATTGATCTTCTAAATTCCACTGGTAATTCTTGTCCATCATAAATTCCATTAATAATTTGCCATAACGCTTCCATACCTTTTTCACCTATATTTCTTATAAGTTCTATCTGTATACTATCTATTCCAGGTGATTTTCCTTCTTTTATCTTTTGAATTGCTAGATTCAATTCCTCCCTCATGGTGTACAGCCTCTGCCCACTATGTTCTTTCATTTGATTTTCTCCTCTTTCTCTGTCTTCATAAAGTTTACTTACATATTCTTCCCATCTCTGTAATATCTTCTCTTTTTCTATCAGAATTTCACTTCTTTCATTCTTGATTGCTCCAGTCCTTTGCATCTTTCTCCTTCCTGTCATCATATTAATGTTTTTATAAACACCTTTTATGTCATTTCTTTCTGCCTTTGCTATTGTATCTTTACTTATTAACCATTCTTCCTTTTTCCTTCTTATCTCTCTTTGTATCTCCCTACTCAAGTCTTTATACTGCTTTTTTTCACCTCTGTTTTACTATTAACTAACTTTCTTCTTTGTGTTATTTTCCTCAAAATATTGTCCGTCATCCATGGTTTCTTTTCTCTCTTTCCTCTTCTTTTTTGACTAAATGTAATTCTGTAGCAGTAATTATGCTTTCCTTCAGAATCTTCCATTTTTCACTTACATCACCACTTTCTTGTATATTTCTCTCATTCATTTCTTCCTCTACTTTCTTTGTGAATTCATTCACCGTACTTGGTACGGCGAATTTTACATTAACTGAGTTTTCTTTCAAGATCTACCATGACCAGGGATCCAAACTCAGATCTCCTAGTTATATCCCAGCTTGACAAGGACAACCTTGTAAATTTGAATGCCAGCAAAACTCAGTTCTTTCTGATCTCTTGCAAGAAAGAGTTCGCATCTCTCCCCCTTACCTTCAGTAATACTGAGATATCCAAACACGATTAGATTTCTCTTCTTGGACTGACTTGCACAACCATATTTCAACTATAGCTTCTGCAGCTGCCGCTGCCAAAAAATTTGGTGTACTTTTCGCACAGGACACTACTTCACACCTTCACAGCTATACAAAGCCCAAATCCATCCACCATGGAATATTGCTGACATATTTGGGGTGGTGGACCTAAATCATCTCTATGATTGCTCGATTCTATTCAGAAGAGGGCATTTTGGCTAATTAATGATCCCTCTCTCACTGACTCACTTCAGTCACTCTCTCATAGACGTTCAGTTTCTGCAGTATGCCTCTTCTACAGATACTTTCATGGATAGTGCTTCACTGAATTTGGCCACTGTTATTTTATTCCTCCACTCTCTACCAAAATCACTGAAACAAGAGCCACTGTTAACCAACACCCTTTTACAGTTCATCTTAAAACTCACCAAACCAACTTCACTGCCTCCTCTTTTATTCCATCTATTTCTGTCCTTTGGAACAGTCTCCCCCACTCTGCCTTCCCCAAAGATTACAACCCTCAGCTGTTCCAGAAAGAGGAGAACAGATTCCTCTTCTTTTCTTCTATTCCTCTTGCCTACACATTTCATTGGCCTTTTCAATATATAAATTAAGTAAAAGTGGTGAAAATATACATTCTTGTCTTACTCCACTCCTGATATTTATTATTTTATTCAGGAAACTAAAGATAAAATAAATAGTGGCATAAAGATAAATGGTGAGCAAGTCATGTGTATAAGATTTGCTGATGACATAACCCTTGTAGCAGAAAACAGAAGAACGTTAAAAACAATGCTAGAATTACTAAATAATAACCTTGAAAAATATAAAATGAAAATCAACACAGATAAGACTAAAATTATTGTTACAGGCAAAATCCCTATCAATACAGAGCATATAGACATCAGCGGGGAACAAATAAAACAAGTGGAAAGCTTTAAATATTTAGGAAGCCTAATTACAGAAAATGGCAGAACAAGAGAAGACATAAGATCAAGAATAAACAACGCAAAAGCCCAATTCTCTAAGATGAAAAGCATTTTAACAGGAAACCTCAACCTACAATTGAAAAAAAAAATTAGTCAAGACATTGATATGGAGTATTGCACTGTATGGATGTGAAACACCCTTTTACAGTTCATCTTAAAACTCACCAAACCAACTTCACTGCCTCCTCTTTTATTCCATCTATTTCTGTCCTTTGGAACAGTCTCCCCCATTCTGCCTTCCCCAAAGATTACACACACTTCCCCAAAGCTCACACATCCTGGATTCTAGGCAGAGAAGATGTAAGAAGATTGGAGGCTTTTGAAATGTGGTGCTGGCGTCGCATGAACAAAATAAAATGGACAGAAAAAAAATCAAACCAACAAGTCCTGAGAGAGATAAACGAAACAAGAACTCTAATAAAATCGATCAAAATTAGAAGGGATAGGTGGTTTGGACGTATACTTTGACATGATGGACTTGTGAAAAGAATAACTGAAGGCAAATTAGAGGGGGAAAGAAGAAGAAGCAGACCAAGGAAAAGCTTTCTTGACCAAGTCAAAGACAGCACGGGTTTGAGGAGTTACCAGGAGGTTAAGAAGAAAGCCAATGACAGAGCGGAATGGAGGAAATTGCTGCTGAGCTACCAGTCCCAAGACTGATGCAACTGATGATGATGACACATTTCATTAGTGTGCTATAGGTTTTGTGGCTTTTTGTGTGTGGACCAGATATTAAAATAAATAAAAAATAAATCATCTAACATTTTGCTCTTCTAAGGCATTCCTGACTGAATCAATCCACTTAGACCTTGGTCTTCCTCTGGGTCTTTTCATTGCCAACTTGGCATCAAACACCTGTTTTGCTAATCTTTCCTCTTCCATTCTATTTAAGTGGCTATACCACCTTAGATTAGCCCTGCTCACACATTCTTGAATGCAAACAACATCAAGTTCCTTCCTGATGTCTTCATTTTTAATAATATTGCCACTGATGTCATCTGTTCAGGCCATTGATTTTTCTAAAAACTCTCATATGTGGTCTATAATCTTTGATCAAGTGCTGTATTTAACCCAACTCTCAAATCCATAACTTAAAACTGGCTTGAACATTGTCTAGTGTACTCCTATGTTGAAAGTTTTTTCACTTGGTTATACTATAAATAAAGATATTAAAATAAATGAAAAATAAATCATCTAACATTTTGCTCTTCTAAGGCATTTCTGACTGAATCAATCCACTTAGATGCCAAGGAATTATATTCTTGGTTTCATTCTTTATACAAGTGTAAGCAAACAAAGTTTGTGCGTGAAGTAACTTACGCTTGGATAAAGGATGAAACCAAGAATATAATTTTTTGGCTTCTTTAATTTATAGTATACTGCTAGTTTAGTGTTTTGGGTAATTTCTCTCTTATTGCATATAAATTTAGCTGGCTTCCCACCATACCAGCTTTACTTATCCCATTGTTGATTTCCATATTTTACTTGCCATCTTCACTAAAAACTGCCTAAATAGCTGAAATATTTTACTTGTTCTATAGGCGCTCTCTAGAATGCAGCTGAAATTTTCTTGTTCCTGTCTATGTTCATAGTTTTAGTCTTTTTATTGCTAAAAAAGACACTTTACAATATTACCAAATTTGTTACAGCTGGGTGTGTTTAGGAGTACATCATTTGCATAAATCTAATATTACATTTAATGCCACTTTCTTTCATAATGTGATCCATATAGATGATAAATATGCATAGAGAAAGTGTGCATCCTTGTCTTACACCTGATTTTACAATAAACCATCTTGTATTTCCTTCAATTCTAACTGCTGACTTAGAACTTAAATATAGACTATGTTTTGACTTGTGTAATGTTCCATTCACCCCATATAACTGTAATGTTTTGAACAGCTTTTCTCTGGGCACCTTGTTGTATGCCTTATCCAGATCTACAAAAGATCCATATCATACTCCCATGATTTCTGAATTGTTTGTCATAAAATGAAAATCTGATCCTGATAACCTCTATTTGACCTGAAGCCAGCTTGTTCTTCTCCCATTTCTATTCAGCTGGTGTTAAGTTCTTACATAAATCTTTTCTGGAACATTTAGTAGAGAAATTCCTCTTTAATTTTCACATTTAGCTTTATTCCCTTTTATATAGATGGGTACTATGATAGCCCTACTCCATACTCTTTCCTTTCCTCCAATAAGCTTAAAGCTTATTGAATAGCCTCCAGAACATTTTGCCACCTTCCTGTTATTTATTTTCTATATTCTTACCAAAATCTTGCCATGATTTTTGTTTAGCTACTTTATCACATAGCTTAGCTCTTTTATATTTCTCTAGATTCTTTTTAGGCATCTACCTACTTATTGGCTAGGAACTTTTGGTATGCCTCCTTTTCCAAACTCCCTCATTAACTTCTGGTATCTGCCATGGCATTCTTATTTTTCTATCCTCGCAGGCAACTTCACCATATACTTTCCTTATAAGTTTCATGATTCTAGTAGTAAGACTTATACGTTGGTTAGACATAACTGGTAATTAATTTACGGAATTAACAACGCATATAAAGTATATTAATTAAAGATAACTTTAATGAATCACTTCTATATTTCGGCAATGTCACATTGCCATCTTCAGGAACATAAAGATATGGTATGTGCACTAAGGAACTAACAAAGCAAATGAGGAAGAAAGTAAGAAACTAATTTTGTTCCTAAAGTCCTAATGGTGCCCTCTTGCGGGCTAATTTGGTAGTCTTGGCAGTTGGGCTGAAGTTCTCATAATGAAAGTCTCCCAAATTTGGGGCAGTTTCATGCACCCAAATTTGTTGAGGTTAGGAACGTTTTTTAGAGCTGCTTGTTTTTTTAGAGCAAGGAAAGTTCTACAAACAGATAGAGGGGACAGTCATGGGTTCACCACTTTCCCCACCCTTGGCCAATTTCTTTATGGAGACATTTGAAGAGAAAGCCTTAAACTCCGCCCCACAAAAACCCACTATTTGGCTTCGTTATGTGGATGATGTGTTTGCTATTTGGCCACATGGCTCAGACACACTCCACTCCTTCCTAACACACTTAAACAACCAACATCCCAGAGTCCAGTTCATCTTAGAAAAAGAGGAAAACAACACCCTCCCCTTCCTAGACACTTTAATCACCCGCCAGCTTGATGGATCTTTGGTTTTCTCTGTTTACAGAAAACCCACCCACACTGGCAGATACATTTACCAGCAATCCCCCCCCCCACAACAATATGGGGTGATAAAAACACTATATAACAGGGCAAAATTAATCTGCTCAGATGACAAGGCCCTGACTATGGAACTAAAACCACATCCTCACACTTTCTTAGCCAATGGCTATAACCCCAAAAAAATCCAAAAAATACTAAAACCTGTAAACCACAACCCCCCTCCCCCCTCCACAATAAAGACTACACCAAGTCTATCACTATCCCCTACATCCAGGGCACCTCTGAAAAAATAACTAATATCCTCAAAAAATATGACCTTACTTCCTGTTACAGACCATATAAAAAGTTGGCATCCCTTATCCGCTCTGCCAAAGACCAACCACTTCCCCTAGACCTGCCTGGTGTATACCAGGTCCCTTGCAGCTGCAAATTGTCCTACTTTGGCCAAACAGGAAGAACAACAAATATCAGGATTTCAGAACACCAAGACTACATCCGGTTTCACCAGTACAGCCGCTCTGGGCTGGCAGACCATGCCTTAGATACCCACCATAAAATTCGTTGGAAGAAAACAAAAATAATCCATCGCAGCAAGTTTAAATACGAAAGATTATTCAAAGAATCTTCAGCAGCTCTAAAAAACATTCCTAACCTCAAAAAATTTGGGTGCATGAAACTGCCCCAAATTTGGGAGACTTTCATTATGAGAACTTCAGCCCAACTGCCAAGACTACCAAATTAGCCCGCAAGAGGGCACCATTAGGACTTTAGGAACAAAATTAGTTTCTTACTTTCTTCCTCATTTGCTTTGTTAGTTCCTTAGTGCACATACCATATCTTTATGTTCCTGAAGATGGCAATGTGACATTGCCGAAATATAGAAGTGATTCATTAAAGTTATCTTTAATTAATATACTTTATATGCGTTGTTAATTCCGTAAATTAATTACCAGTTACTTATAAGTTTCAGTAAGGAAATACTGTGAGTAGACATATTACTAACTATTATAATAATGGAGGTAACTCACGTAAATTATTTTTTATTCGTAGAATTTTCACCTGAGGATCACAGGCATCATCAGTACAGGTACAAGGCTAATTAAACAATAACTGTTATATTCACGACGTGCCACCTAAGTAGCTAAGGTTAAATTTCCTAAATTTATTTAATTATTATTATTATTTATTTATTTTTAATTATTTAAATTTAATTATTTAGTTATTTAATTATTAAATAATTATTTAATTATTCAATTCAATTATAATAATTAAAAAAAAATAAATTTTTTTTTTTTTTTTTAAATATATATATGTGTATACAGCTCTTCCTGTTAGGAAAGATCTGCTGCTTTATAAAGTACTATCTCCCACAAGGGGGAAAGACGTAGACCATCGGATCTGTTTAGGTTAGGGAAGTGAAGTAACGTTTCACATGTTTCTTTGTATAGCCGTTCCATTAGGAACCGACTTTTGTGAATGACTTTTGTCTTGTTCCACTTAACTCTGTCTGGTTTGGTGGCATGTTCTGCAATTCCAGACTGTTCGGGTTCAAGGTACTGAATGTACGACTGGTGTTCTTCTAACCGGACCTGAGCAGATCTTCCTGTTTGTCCGAAATATGATAATTCACATGAGCAGGGAATCTGTTAGACACCTGGATAGCTGAGATGTGGGAGCTTGTCCTTTGGAGACATTAGGAATGTGGAGATTTTTCTGATGGGTCGAAAAGCCACACAGATATTTAGTGGTTTTAGCACCTTAGCTATGCGTTCACCTGTAGGTTCTTCTGTACTTGAAGAGAATGCTGGAGCACAACTACTTAAAGCTCTTTTTATGAAGGACTTCTTATAGCCATTGGATATGAAGGAAGAATTAATATACTGTAATTCTTTTTGTAAAAGTTCTTCTGAAGAACAAAAGGAGTTGGCTCTATGAACTAGTGTTTTTATAGTACCTGCCTTTTGGCTGGGATGGTGATGTGATTTAGCGTGGATGTACTGGCCTGTATGAGTCTCTTTCCTATAGACAGTGAATTGTAGATAACCATCTGGTTGGTGAAGAATCAAGAGGTCTAGAAAGGCTAACTGCTTATTTACTTCTACTTCTAGGGTGAACTTAATCCTTGGATGAAGTGCATTAATTTTTGAGAGAAACTGTTGTAGTTCTTCTGAGGTGCCCTTCCATATGGCAAAAATTATTAAAAACAACATGCTAGTCCACAGTAATAACTTTAATTAATAAATATGGTAGATATTTCACACTAAAAATAATAGTACATCTTCAGTGTTACGAACAGATAGGAATAGAATACAGGTAACGAATATTTGGTGGATCACCTATTAAAATACAATGTTGTCGCGAGCTAGGAAATGAAAGAAATTAATAAATAATTAATATTTAAGATAATTAGTTTTTTAATGATTACATAAAATAAAAGTCTCCCAGATCTTCGAGAGAGAGAGGCAATCCTTTCGATTTAAATTCAGTCGGTGTAAAAAAGCTTCACAATTTTCTTTAAAGAGGTGTTCATATTTGAACCTGCATCTATGAAGTAGAATAGCTTTATCCCACTGGATATTATGGGTAGTGGTAATACTGTTTTGTGCTAGACCAGACTTCTGAGGTTCGTTGTAATCAATATAATATTGATATTCTTTAATTCTTTTTTCCACAGAACGACCAGTTTTTCCAAAATAAGAAACGCCGCATTCACAAGGAATTCTGTAAACGCCAGCCAAAGACAGAGATGACAGTTTATCTTTTGTAGAAGGCAATAAGGAAGAAATTTTGTTGATAGGAATATAAGTGGGAATCAATTGGTACTTTTTTTAAATTTTACCTATAGGTTCTGAGATTCCTGGAATGTAGGGGATTGGAACTCTGCGAACTGTTGAAGAAACCTTAGGTAATGGAACATAAGATTCAATTATCTGTTGGAATTGATTAGGGTGGTAATAGGGCACATAAAGTTTGCTCTTCTCCAGAAATCTTACAACAAGAACTTTCCATCATTAAAAAGTTAATGGAATCTAATAATTACCACCCTAATCAAATCCAACAGATAATTGAATCTTATGTTCCATTGCCTAAGGTTTCTTCAACAGTTCGCAGAGTTCCAATCCCCTACATTCCAGGAATCTCAGAACCTATAGATAGAATTTTAAAAAAGTACCAATTGATTCCCACATATATTCCTATCAACAAAATTTCTTCCTTATTGCCTTCTACAAAAGATAAACTGTCATCTCTGTCTTTGGCTGGCATTTACAAAATTCCTTGTGAATACGATGTTTCTTATTTTGGAAAAACTGGCCATTCTGTGGAAAAAAGAATTAAAGAACATCAATATTATATTGATTACAACGAACCTCAGAAGTCTGGTCTAGCACAAAACAGTATTACCACTACCCATAATATCCAGTGGGATAAAGCTATTCTACTTCATAGATGCAGGTTCAAATACGAACACCTCTTTAAAGAAAGTTGTGAAGCTTTTTTACACCGACCGAATTTAAATCGAAACGATTGCCTCTCTCTCTCTCGAAGATCTGGTAGACTTTTATTTTATGTAATCATTAAAAAACTAATTATCTTAAATATTAATTATTTATTAATTTCTTTCATTTCCTAGCTCGCGACAACATTGTATTTTAATAGGTGATCCACCGAATATTCATTACTTGTATTCTATTCCTATCTGTTTGTAACACTGAAGATGTACTATTATTTTTAGTATGAAATATCTATCTTATTTATTAATTAAAGTTATTACTGTGGACTTACGTGTTGTTTTTAATAATTATACTATGCCATAGGTCCCTCTAAAAATATAGCAAAAATGTCGTCCACATATATGAACCAAATGTTAGGTCGGTGTAATGTTGTCAAAGATACGCTGTTCGAAATGCTCCATGAAGTAGTTGGCAATAGGAGATATTAGATTACTCATTGCTGTCCCTTCGATTTGTTGGTATAACTGGTTTTTGAAGGAAAAATAACCGGACTTTATTACAAATTCAAATAATTTGACAATGTTTGGAGGAAATTCTTGGTGCAGCAATTTTATGCTGTCCGCCAACGGAACATTCGTAAATAGCGAAACAACATCTAGACTAATCATAATCTCTGAATCGTCTAGATGCAGATCAAAAATTTTATTTCAGAAGTCCACAGAATTTTTTATATATGTAGCAGTTCTTCTAGTTGAAGAAGTGAGTAAATTTGACAGAAATTGTGATATTTTGTAAGTGTAAGAAATAATAGATATCAAGAACGCTATAGAACCAGTATTAGAGACTGAAAATTTTAACACCATTAAAATTCTGTGAACTCTAACATCTAGTGAAAATATTGATGTCTTTTCATTTAATATGAAGTAATCTAATATTGATTTCCATCCTCTTGATGCCCAAATATATTTATGTATATCTATGTTTATGGAAGGAATTCATTATTTTTAGGTTATTATAAACTACAAAGTCAGTCAATTTTTTACCATTCCTGTTTAGAGTATGTTCTCCATGTATTCCTATATTATTAATTTTCATGTTTCCAGTTCTTGCATTTGTCTCCTGCTAAATTACGTAATCATTTTTATTTATTTTATTATATGTTTTGTAGCTGATTATAAAAATCAATATTATTCTATTCTCTTCCTTCTTCTAGGGCATATAAACCAATTATTGTTAAATAGCCTCTATCTATTTTTATTCCAGCTTCTATTATTCTTTAATTCCATAATTTATAATGTTTTAACTGTTTTGAAAGGGAGTTATGAATCCAAATCATGACTCCTGCTTGTGCTCTTTGGTCTCTGTCGACTCCACTGTATATCACATTAAAATTTTTGGTTCTCATAGTTCCTTTTAATTTCTTTTTTGTTTCAGTGATTACTGCTATTTAAAATTTCTTTCATTTAATAATTGGTCTAATTCTATTTCTTTATATGCTACTCCTCTTACATTCCAGTTTGCTATGTGTATTATATTTTGTCGTTTCCATTTTTGTTTTACCTTTTCTATTCCAGGGTTGTTTCCCATAGATTCAATCCGATTATCTTTTTCTGTCAGCTTACAAGTAGGATTATGTTCTCCATGTCAGAGGACTTTGAGACCTTGTTATTAATTTCTTACTTAACAAGATTCTGTCATGTTGTTTTTTATGCTATGAATAATTTCAAAATGTATCCTCATACTGAAGATATTGGTTATTGATTAAGTGTTATGACTAAACACTGTCAAAAGTATTTTAATCTACATATTGCAGAGTTAGTAACAGCTTATCCGTTACTTATAGCACAACTGTGGGTTCTACTTTACAGTAGTCATTGTTAGAATCCAGATAATATGAGAATTAAGTGACTTATAATAATAATAATAAAAAAAAAATCTAATGCCTTTCAAGTTTGGAATCTCTGCTCCAATGCAAAAATTGAAATAGCTAAAATGATTGCAAAATTTTGATGGAAAAAAAGGAGATGATGGAGAGGAATGATTAAGTGTTTTCTTTTAATCTTTTTGACATGTAGAAAAGCCAGACAATGCTATCAAAAGGCATTTGAGCTTGATGTTAGTGATGAAGAAGCTGGAATGATGCTTAGCGATTTGTTGCACACTTTAGGTGAAGAGGTATGTATTCCAATTTGTCATTTATACCATTTCAGTATCAGTTGTGACATACACAATTAAGATGTTTATCATTTCTGCCAATTTAGCATTAGTTAAGATATCTAAGTCAACTATTATGTTGGAAATTGAATGGGGTATTAACAGCACTAAGAAAGGATTAAAAACTATTTTAATTCTTCTAATATATCATCTTGGTCACTGAGATATCTTCAATGTGTACAAATGAACATGTGAAACACACACAAAGGAAACAGTAATAAATTAAATGTGGATCTCACCTAAAGTTCTATCTAGGTGGGATACCTACTATGGGTGGTCATGGGCTGCCTAGGTTGTAAACTGGGATCACTGAGGATTAATGTTTCTGAAATTTTGGGAAGTTTCTTGCATTTTTATTTATTTAAATTCAGTTGATTTCTAAGTGTAGCTGCAGATTCCAAAAACAGTCTTTCTTTTTTAAAATTACCATGATGGAGTTTTTTTTTTTCTTTTCCAGAAGATCCCATTAGTAGTATTCAATACATGGTTTACAAGATCAGATTGACCATAGTCGTGATTGAAGATGCATGTTTTGTGTTCATCTATGTGTGGACAGTGGCTGATCTACCTGTCTGTTTGCTGTGAAGTATGCTAACTATCAGGAACATGACAGTGCCTTATAATAATAATAATATTTTATACATTCCAAGCATTGAGAGAGGAGGGAGCTGATGTTTAGTGAAAAGGATAAGGATAGCAAGTTTCCAGTGGGGCTAAAAAGCTGTGCAGAGGGTTGTATTTTTTTTAAAGATTTGGCAGTTTTTTCAGATGTATCTTGGATGTAGGGAGGGATAATGATGACATTGCTGAAATCCTGAAGAGAAGGTTGAAGATTGGGGGGGGATTATTATTTTTTAATTCTGTAAGAATTGTAACCACTAGATAAGAAGGATAAGAAGAAGATATCCAGAACTGATAGCAGAAGGAAAGAGTTCTAAGATATCAGAAGGAAAAACGTTTTTTAACAGTGTTAAGGTGTCATTCAAGGGAATATTGGTAAACAGTGAGATGTCAAAGCTTATCAATATATCTGTATTATTTATGTTAGATTTTCAATAGAGATTTTAAAATGAGTAGAGTTTTTTTTTATATGGGATGTGATAGTTTGCTAACTGGTTTGATAATTTATAGCAAGGGGAATCAGTAGCATCGCATCTACTGTTAGGTTTTGGGGGAGTGGGGAATTGGGCTTATGGATTTTAGGTAAACTGTATATCTGGAGGAGGAGGGGGGGAAGGAATTTAAGGGCTCTAGATCAATTAGCAAATAATTTTGCTGCCATTATTTTGCTAGATGTGCCTAGATGTAGTCCAGTAGTAGTAGTAAGTGGGTACATTGCAAAAGCCCGCAGTTTACAGAGTAGTTGGGCAAAATTCTCCATGATTATGGATTAGTAAAGAATTCATTATTGCATATTCAACATCTTTCCTTCCCAGTTTCGATTACAACAACCATGAAAAGTCAGCAGAGAAAAAGAGATGATTTACAGAAAAAAAAGCAAACCTTCCAGAATCTTCCGCATTCATTTTGCAGATTTACTTAGTCTTAATTCTATTCTTCCAGTTTTCCTAACTGGAACTCAAATTTCACCTTATTGCAGCATTGCTCATCTCGGTTTCCCAGTTAAATACCCTTCGATTGCTTTCATTTCAAAGGTGGCATTTTCGCATATTCTCACTCTGTTTTACCATGCCAGAGAATGACCAACTTGAAATCTCATTGTTTTGATCTTCTTTGGCTAAAATCTCTGCCTCATATTCTATCAAATTCATTGGCTGTTTCTGTTGTTCCTTTAATGATACCAGTCATACTAAACTTTTTGATTTACTTTCTTTAAATGCTGATTATTTATTTATTTTTATTTTTTTTGGCTTTTCCTAATAGAGAAGTTGGATATTTTAATGAAACTCTTCCATCTGGCTTTCATTATCCATCTGCACTGATCCAGCAGTTAGAAATGCTGAAACATTTGCTATCGTGAGTGATCTCACACAAATTGTTCACACGCTTAGATAGAATACACGATAATTCCAATCACTGGCAAAGCACCCAAGATCTCTTTCTCACTAATGAGCCTGCTGAGAATATCATGGATGCTGTTTGTCTTCTATGCAGTTACAACCATAATCTAGCATTCATTTCTTCACTCATATAGCAACACATGTTATCTGGTATTTTAAGAATGCCAAATGGGATGATCTTTGTGATTTTTTGTTTGGAATATTATTTGCAATCATCTGAATTGAAACAGTTGCACTGAATGCATTGCTGAAGCATTTCTTATTGGTATGAGTACATTCTTCTCCATTCTACTTTAAATTCTTTCCTTATCTAAGCCTTCATTCTCCAAGAAGTATGCAGAAGAGAAGAAATGATTATGACTTCTAGTCTTCTTCCCAAGCTGTTGGTCAAAACTTTTGTCCATCCATCCTTACTATGCAATATCCTAGCTTCTTACTTTCCCCAGTTTTTGCATTCATGATCTTGGGGAATGTGGTTTGTTTTTCCATACCCAGCATTCAATGACCCCCTTTGTTATTTTAACAGAAATAGATTAGATAAATCTTGTTCACAAGAAAAATCTTCTAGTCCTATTAGCATTTTTCTGATTGTTCTGAAGGTCTGTACTCCAGAGATGACTTGTATTCTATGTTACCTTTTTATTTTCCGATTCTTCTGGTACCTATCCTCTATCCAGCAGCTTGGAAATTAGCTAATATTCAGCTCATTGCTATGAAGAATGACAAACCTTTACCATCAAGTTACTATCCGTAATAAGTCTAGTTTAATCCTTTATCCAATTGTGAGCAAACAAAGTTTGCACTTGAAAGTATCTTCAGGACTGAGCTAAGGTGGTGCAACTCGTGGCAAAGGTGGAGGAAGATATCATCACTCCTCTCTCAGTATCTCCCATAATGCAAAGCACATCTCCTTGTGGATATGTGTATTGCTATGTGTAATGTGTAATGCTATGCATTAAGGGAAGGGCCACTACCCATACCGGTTTCGACCTTTATTGAGGTCTCACCAGTGGGAGCCAAGCCCAGTAGTGGAGACACCAAGGCAGAAGCAATGAGAGGTCATCTCCACCTATAGGAGTTGCCAAAAGGTGTACGACCTTATTATTAAATTACTCCAGATTCCGAGAAAGATGTTGAGAGTTTATTTTTCACTTGGTTAGACTATAATAAGTTTAGTTTAATCCTTTATCCAAGTGTAAGCAAACAAAGTTTGCACCTGAAAGTATCTTCAGGACTGAGCTAAGATGGTGCAATGACCTCTCATTGCTTCTGCCTTGGTGTCTCCACTACTGGGCCTGGCTCCCACTGACGAGACCTCAGTAAAGGTCGAAACCAGTATGGGTAGTGGCCCTTGCCTTAATGCATAGCATTACACATATCTGCAAGGATATGTGCTTTGCATTATGGGAGATACTGAGATAGGAGTGATGATAGCTTCCTCCACCTTTGCCACGAGTTGCCTTGGTGTTGCACTACCTTAGCTCAGTCCTGAAGATACTTTCAGGGGCAAACTTTGTTTGCTCACACTTGGATAAAGGTTTAAACTAAACTTATTATAGTCTAACCAAGTGAAAAATAAACTCTCAACATCTTTCTCTGAATCCGGAGTAATTTAATAATAAGGTTGTACACCTTTTGGCAACTCCTATAGGTGGGGATAAACTCTCATTGCTTCTGCCTTGGTGTCTCCACCACTGGGCCTGGCTCCCACTGACGAGACCTCAATAAAGGTCGAAATCGGTATGGGTAGTGGCCCTTGCCTTAATGCATAGCATTACACATATCCACAAGGAGATGTGCTTTGCATTATGGGAGATACTGAGATAGGAGTGATGATAGCTTCCTCCACCTTTGCCACGAGTTGCCTTGATGTTGCACCACCTTAGCTCAGTCCTGAAGATACTTTCAGGTGCAAACTTTGTTTGCTTACACTTGGATAAAAGATTAAACTAAACTTATTATAGTCTAACCAAGTGAAAAATAAACTCTCAACAAGTTACTATCTGGTTTCTCTTACCTCAGTTCTTTCAAAAGTAATGGAGGAAACCATTAGCATTCAATTTCTGCACTATCTGGAACCCACTGAACTAATAAATGATCACCACTGTGGACCCTGCTGCTCTCAGTAAACAGGGGTTGAGAATTTGGACATACACCATGGTAAAGTTTGGGGTTTCAGAAATGGTTGCCGTCTTCTGTCCCTAGCAATTTGATCAGGTTTGGCACAAAGGCACGTTAAGTAGGCTCTCATCATATAGTCTGACTTCTGAAACTGGATTGGCTGTTTTCTTTCTGTTCACATACATGTGATTGTGAATGAGACTTTCTATGAGACTGCCTGGAACTCCAGCATTATTTGACTGCTGCAAACCAAATCGACAGTTTTTCTCATTTTAGGACATTATTTTCCTGTTTCTCTTTTGACAAACCTTGCCATATGCAAGTCAACAAAACTTCCAGAATATCAGCTTCTGCAACTCTAATTGGTGATCTCCAAACCGTTCTTCAGCAATATCTGCTAACTTTGTATATATGAGCACTTATAAAATCTCTATCTCGTATCTTGCAAAAATAAACCATTTTATCAGTCTTACTTTTGAGAACAATCAAAGACTGTTCTCAAAATCTCTGGACAGGATGGGATTTTTTTTCTTGTTCTTACTCTAACCTTAGTATGAACATATTATAAATATTGCCTCCTCAAAAAGAGTGTTTTTTTCACTTTGCTTGAAGATGTTACTTTAGTCTCCTTCCATCTGGAGGGAGGCTGGATATGGTCCTCTCCCTTAACTTTCTAGTTCTTCCTGTCTTTAGCCAATGTCCACCATTTCATGTCAAACCTTTGTAGGTCATCCCTCTATCTTTTTCTCTGGTAACCTTCTTTTGGTATCCACCCGGTGTTTAATTTTGTCAACCTTTTGTCTGGCAGTCTTCTAATATGGCCAGCCCATCTCCATTTACATGCTTTATGTAAATGGAGATGGGCTGGCCATAGGTAAACACACTATCTATATATTCACTGGACATTCACAGATGCTGTATGGTCACTCCGACGCTCAGTGATGTGCCACACCAGGCCTTGCCATGTAGTCCTGTTGCTTGCTTTTCTGGAGACTTCGACTCTGAAGATTAGTTGCTCCACACACACCATGTATCGATCTCATTGATGGTCTACCCCTTCCTCTTTTTCCAGGAACTTTACTTTCTATTACTGTTTTGAGAAGTCCTCTTTCCATCCTTTCAATGTGTCCAAAATATTTTAACTTTCTTTTGTCAATATCCTTAAGGATCCTTAAAGTTCTACTGATCTTTTCTAACACCCATTCATTTATACACCTTTCAGTATATGATCCTCCACAGCCTTCTGTAGTACCACATCTCAAAAGCAAGTATCCTTTTCTTATCTGACTTCTTTAGGTTCCAAGTCTCACATCCATAAGTCACTGTTGGAAAAACAACTGCATCCAAAATCTTCAACTTTGTTCCCATGGAGATAGATCCATCCTTCCAGATTTTAGACAAATCTTTGACTGTTGTTTTACCATTCCTAATCTTCTTCTGAACAGCAATTCTTCACATTAATAATGGATCCCAGGTACTCACACTTGCTGACTTCAATTCTTTTTCCATTAAGGTAAACTTGTTTCTCCAGAGCTTCCCTTTTTGTATTTCCTTTGAGAACCATAATCTTTGTCTTGCTAGGATTTAGTTGAAGTTCTCTGTTATTACTGATCTTGTTAATTATGTCAAGAATTTGTCATAGTTCTTCCATATCATTACAAAGCAGTACTGTATCATCAGCATACCTCAGATTACTGATCAATCTACCTCCTATCCTAATTGCTGTCTTGAGCTTATCCAATGCTTCACACATGATGTCCTCCGTATATATACTAAACAAGTGAGGAGAAAGTAAACATCCTTGCCTTACTCCTTTTCCAACCTGAAGCCAATCAGTCAATCCAACACTTGTTTTTACTGTGGCTTTCTCCCTGTACAAGTTAGCTATCAACCAGATGGTGTGTTGAGGAAAATTCTTTTGTTGATTCGTTTCATTACTTCCCACAGTTTCACATGCTGAACACAGTCAGAAGCTTTAGAGTAGTTTAAGAAACACATTACCAGAGGAAGTCTAAATTCTTTATATTTTTCTATTATTTGTCTAAGGCAAAGGATCTGATCTCTGGTGCCCTTACCTTTCCTAAAACCTGCTTGTTCCTCAGGCATCTCTGCCTCAACTTTGGCCTCAATCCTATTTAGCATGATCTTCAATAAAATTTTGCTTATATGAGATACTAAACTAATAGTTCTGTAGTTGTTGCACACTTTCATATCTCCTTTCTTATGTAGTGGTATGAAAACAGACTTCTTCCAGTCTCTAGGCCATGATCCCGTCTCCCATATCCTTGTAACCAATCTATGAAACACTCTTATACCTCCATCCCCTGTGGCCTTAACTAACTCTGCTGGGATTTCATCTGCACCTGGTGCCTTATTACTGTTAAGCTGCTTAACTGAAGGAGGTTCCAAATCAAAATTTTCCTGGTGAGAGGACCCCTCCATATTTTCTTTATCCACTCTACTGTACAGTTCCTCACAGTATTCTTTCCATCTCTTTTTGATTTGCATTTCTTCTGTTACTAATGCTCCATTCCTGTCTTTGATGACATTCAATTTGGACTGAAAAGTTTGCTTTAAGTCACGAACTAAATAAAACATCCTTTTATAATTGAGCCTCCTCATCTGGAACTCTATCTCTTCACATTTATTAGTATAGAACTTTTCCTTGTCCTGCTTGATGGCTCTTCTGACTTCTCTGTAATCTCTTATATTCTCCAGTCTCTATGTCTCTTTAACTGCCTTCTTTTGATTAATTCCCATGTTGAATCTGCTATCCATGGATCTTTTGGTCTTCTTATTGGGCCAAGATACTTCTTGGCTGTATCCTGTATTACTATTAAGGTAAACACTAGAAATGCATATATTTAAAGAGTTTTCTTTTTAGGCATATAGATAAATCTCCTACCAGATAATCTTTATACAGCCAAAATGCTTTGTTTCCTTGTGTGATTCTTCTACTTTATTTCTTTATCTTGTTTTTCCTTTAAGCCAACTAATTAACCAAGGTAAATATAGTCCTCAATTTCAGTATGAAATCTGTTAATTTTTAGTTTGGTTTAATGTGAATTTGCCATCAGTTTGGTTTTAGTTAATCTTTAAACTTTTTTCCCCCTTCTTTGTCTATCAAGGTCATTCAGCATTTCCTGAGCTTCTTTATTTTATTTTTTCTAAAAAGAACAATGTCATTTGCAAAATGTAAATGATTGAGATTTTTTTCTATTGATGCTAATTTTATAGTTTTCCAGTGAGACTTTCTTAAAGACTTTTAATGTATCACAAAACAATTTGGATGATATAGGATCTTTTTGCCTTACTTCTCTACCAATACCAAATTCTTTTCCCCGATGTTCTAGTTTTATACTGGCCGTTGAGTTTTGATATATAGTTTTTAATTAATTGGATGTGCAGTCAACTTGTTTATAATGAGCACCACAGGACTGACCAAATTTCTTTGTTATAACCATTATTCACTATATTAGTGATGAGTTAAATCTGCCCCCTATTTTTTTTAAATTTTCAATAACTTGATAAAATAAAAGGGATTCAAGTATTAAAGAGAAAAAATATAATTAGATACCAAGGTATTACTTGTATGAATATGCTTGTATAAACTACAATACACTTAATATTAAACACAATTTATTTGTCTATAATTTTAAAACTATAAACTTAATACTAAAATCACATTATTTCTTCATAATTAAAAACAATACTAATTAATAATAAATATGATTTCAATTAGTTTTTTAAAAACTGGCATAACTGATGGCATATATCAATCCAGCCAATCATTTTTCAGTACAAAATTGTTGTTTCCAAATTGTTTAGCAGATTTTTCTGCCTGATCCTTCAAGATCAGACTGTCTGTTGAGAATCCAGTACTTTGTGTAGTGAACCATTGAAGCAATGCTTCATGAACATTTGTAAGCTTGCACTTTCTAGATTTTTTTATTTATTTTGGTTATGTTGTTTTCCAGTGTCGATATGTAAACATCTTTATTCTTTTGCAATGTTGATACTGTTGAAGAGGACAAAGAAAACGTTTGCAAACCGAGAGACACTTTTTTAGTAGACATGTTTCGGATGGAAGGGTTTGCTTTTAACTGATATGACAGCTGCAGCAGTGTTTGGGTAAAGTGAGGGTGGAGGGCCAGAGGCTAGACATTGGAGAGGTTGATAGTGAAGGATTGGTTCTTGAGGACAAGAGTAGGTTATAAACCAGACTGTTATCCAATGCAGGTGGTCATAAAAGCTGTCACTCCTTTCATTTTTGTCTATTCCAAGAACTACTCGAGCAATTAAGAATGTTTGCATAGTTACCATAATTTCACGCAAGTGCTCACTTTTATACGAGGGTGATCTGAAAAGTTCTCGACCTTGACCATAGATTGCAACACTATCGGGAAGATTTTTTTTTTACTAAGTTGGTACATCTGTCATAAGCATCCATGTGAAATTGCAAGCTATTCTATCAATTAGTTTGTTTTATACAGCTGCCTGAAGCAAAAGTGTTGACTGTCCCTTGAAATGGATAAAATTAAGTATCGTGCGGTTATAAAATTCTTTGTGAAAGAAGGTTTAACGGCAGAAGAAATTCATTTGCAGTTCATAAAAGTTTATAGGTACTCTTCTTCGTTTTCAACAAATAAGAAATGGGCTGCTGAGTTTAAACGTGGGTGTACCAGCCTTGAAGATGATCCATGTGAAGGACGTCCAAAAAAGTGTAACAGCACCAGAAATCATTGATCAAGTGCACTATATGGTATTGGATGACCAGCAAGTCAAAGTGCATCAAATTGCTGAGACTATAGTCATTTCAAAAGAATGTGTGGGATATTAGAAATTGTTAATTCTTGGCTACAAAGATTAATGAAAATTAACTATTACTTAGATATTGGTCAAGTGTAGGTGAATAACTAATTTAATTACCAACTAGTTTTGCCGGCTTATGCTGTCGGCTTCTTCAGGGTACAATCATGAAAGCAAAAGAAACGAAAATTACAAGCTATACGTTAACTGACAATTCTATTTCAATAACAAAATAGTAGTGCACATGAAACAATGCACGTGTCGTGGATACATGATTTACTTGTTGAGATGCATTTTGTAGTTTGCACTGAAGTTCGTTTCTTGTGTGTTTATTGATCTAATTAAAGTCTTCCATATATCTGGTAGGATTAAACCCTGATTCCTGTTGAGGTTATTTGTGGAACGAGCGACTGTAGCAGCTTCTTTGAAGATTCTTGAATGGTACTTTTCCTCTATATCTGGCATAAGACTTTTATTCCATTCAATAATGTGGTTGGTTGTAGAGAAGTGGGAAGAAAGGCCAGAAATATCTGGTCTGTTGTTTCTAACATAGCTGATGTGTTCCTTTTGTCTCACTTCGAAGCTTCTAAACATCTGACCAATGTAACTTGGACCACAGGAACAAGGGATGTTATAAACTCCTGCATGTTTGTAGAAAATATTGAAATCTTTTGGTGATCTTAGAAATTTCAGGATAGTTTCAACTGGGTTGAAGGTCACTCTAATATTGTGTGGTTTTAGGAGGCGAGCTAGTTTTTTGGAGATGGTACCAACGTATGGAATAGTTATAGTAATAAGGGATGTTATAGAATAAGGGATGTTCAGACTATGACAACAATCTCCTATCCACCATTTTCCTCCAAATTAGTCTGTTACTTGTCAGCACTACAATATTGTCATATCTAACATTTTGTGCTTTTAAGGCACTACTGACTGAATCAGTCCACCTAGACCTTGGTCTAACTCTTGTCTCTTTCCTGCCATCTTGCAATTAAACGCCTGTTTTATTAATCTTTCCTCACCCATTCTATTTAAGTGGCTACAGCACCTTAGCTTAACTCTACTTACACATTCTTGAATGCTAACACTGTCAAGTTCTTTTCTAATATTTTCCTTTCTAATATCTTCAGTTTTAATACGATTTTGCCATTGTTGCCATCTGTTTACTCCCCTAATTTTTTTGAAATGGTCTCTAATCTATGATCTGGTGCTTTATTTCTAATCCAACTCTCAGATCCATAACTACTGCTAGTTTGGTGTTTTGGCTAATTTCTCTTTTATTCCATATAAATTTATTCAGCTGGCTACCCATCATACCAGCTTTGCTTATTCTGTTGTCTCTTTCCAGATTTAACTTGCCCTTTTCACTGAAAACTGTGCATAAATAGCTGAAATAATAAAATTAGTTTAATCCTTTATCCAAGTGTGAGCAAACAAAGTTTGCGCCTGAAAGTATCTTCAGGACTGGGGTAAGGTGGTACAACACCAGGGCAACTCGTTGCAAAGGTGGAGCAAGCTACCAACACGCCTGTCTCAGTATCTCCTATAATGCAAAACACATCTCCTTGCAGATATGTCTAATGTTATGCAGAGACCTCAATAAAGGTCGAAACTAGTCTGGGTAGTGGCCCTTCCCTTAATGCATAACATTAGACATATCCGCAAGGAGATGTGTTTTGCATTATGGGAGATACTGAGATAGGAGTGATGTTAGCTTGCTCCACCTTTGCAACGAGTTGTCCAGTGTTGTACCACCTTACCCCAGTCCTGAAGATACGTTCAGGCGCAAACTTTGTTTGCTCACACTTGGATAAAGGATTAAACTTTATCTGATCTCTTTTTGAGTAAAGGTGAGTTAACCAGTCTCATACGGAGGTGGAGGTTTTTTTTCTCCTGGTGACTTGGGTTTTTCATCCTTCAAAACTGGCAAACTGGTCCTGCAAACACACATGGCTACAGTCATAAAATATACTACGGCAAGGAAGACAACAGGAAACCACCTTGCTCATAATCATCTCCCTAGTATGGTAGCATATACCATACCTACCCCCACCAGCTGTATGGCTGAAGGAATAGGATAGGATAACAAAAACATATATATTTGAAATTGTGGACATTTATGCTGATTATTGGAAGACTAGAAAGTGTTTTTAATGCTCTAATGCACTAAACATTTTGATTGTTTATTGATATAACATCTTAGTTTATTTTTGCCTACTTAATCCAGAAGCAGATCAGAGAGTTTTCAAAATTATTCAATTGAAATAAAAATTAAAAATTTTTCTGTGGTTATAATGGTTGTTAATTATTAAAGCATGAAAAAAATGCAACTACAGAACCCTACACATGTAATGTTGTTATTATTTCTTTGGCATCTCCGTGGAATCAAAAACTCATTCAGGGAAGCTTGTACTAACCATACTCACCATTATTCTTACAATACCTATCATACCTCTCTTTGATCTTATTCACTGACAAAGCACCCACAACTGCCTCTGGTAACCACCCATTCACCATCATCCAAGTAGAAAATCTAGTCCTTCACTCATCTCCTCATCTCTGGATTCTCTCAGTCATATCGAAAATCTGGATGACGCAATCCAGATTTGTGTCATCTGAATGGGGTCATATTAAATTCTCTTAAAGAAGCATAATAACCCATCCTTGTCACAGAGTAATTCAACATCCATGTAACTTGATGAGCTATTTTGACCACTTTTACAATATGTCTTCTAAAGTTCAATTCCCTCTCCATAACAACCTCCAAATCCCTTATCGATTTCCTGTAGCACATGACTTATGATCTCTTCATCCAAAGTGCACGGCCTTTTACTTTACCACGTTAAACTGGTAGCTGTAATCCTTCCCATACTGTTAGCTTATTTGTCATTCTGCAGTATCTCTGTATCATCCTTGATTATTACTCTTCCTAGTTTTAGATGCTCAGCAAAAATTTGGATATGAAATAATTTCTTACATCATTGATATTTAAATTAAATAGCAGCAGCCAAAGTATGTTGTCTTGTGATACACCACTGATCTCTGTTTCCTCCTGGATTCAATTTCTCCCCATGTACTATTCTTTAGTATCTCTCCATCAGCCACCTGTAGGTTATAATTTTCCATTATAGAGAAATCTCATCCATATAAGGGTAGAAAAATATAGTAATACAATTAACTTAAGGTTCTGGATGTATAAAAAATAAAGAAAATATAAAGGATTATGATATATTTTGCTCATATGCTACTATCAGTTCCCCTAATAAAATATCACATTCATTATGCCCTACATCATTTATTACATAATGTATAATGATATGTAGATAATGATATTGTTTAATGTTTTGCTTTTAGTGTTTTGTGTATTTCATATTATTCTTGCTTATCATGATTGTTTTAGGATGCCAATTTGAATGTGTTAAAACTGGCAACAGACCATACGTCGCCATCTAGGTAAGATTATAAAATGAATTCTCATATTTAGTATTACTTTATTATTTTGAGATAGAGCTGTTTAGTTTCAGAAAGTAAAAAAAAAAAATAAAGATATTTCACACACACAATTTGCTATATAAAATGCAATCTTAGAATTTTTATAGTTTCAAGACATTAAATATTTAAATGCGAAAATATACCTCATTCTATGCATTAAATAAACCTTGATGGCTACTTTAAAATTTAAGTAGTTAAATTTTATATATTTCTATACCTGAATTTTTTTTTTTAACCAAGACAAACCTTAAGACTTAAAGAGCTGTCATACTAGTCTAGAGAAAGCTTTTACAAACATCCATGCCCAAGGTGGGATTTGAGCCCAAACCCTGTTGATTGGAGAGCAGGTGTGCTATTCACTTGGCTAACCAGGCCAGCAATTTCTATATATGAATTCTTTATTTCATACATATGAATTTTTATATATGACATATATATGATGCTATTTCTATTGAATTATGCATAATTAGATAATTACTAAATTATTATTTTGGTGTTTGTGTAATCCATCATGACCCTTGTAAATGTAGAAAATAACAAATTAATTAATATGATTTATGTATTATTTGAATAGCTTAGGAATTGATGTTTCCGATAGCAGAAATTTTTTCATACTAGAGGGCTCTGGAACACTGACCTCTAGTATGAAAAAATGAAGTATATGCTAAAGTGGCACTGCTGTGCATTGGATATGTGAATTTCATTACTAATATACCACTACTCTTGGTTTCATCTGTCAGATTTGCACATTTCATTAATAAAAAACTTAATTTATGTGTGTGTGTGCATTGCCTTTTTTACCAGTGATAGTATTCAAAAAAGTGCAATACAGCATGATGAGAATAATCATAAATTTTATAATAAATAACAATAAATCAGAATTAGGTGAAATTTTCACAAGTATTAATTTTTAAAATTGACACAAATTAATGAATTCATGTCATGCTGATTTCTGATATCAGAATTTCTGTTTTTTAATACAAATTATTGTTTGTTGTTATTTGATTATAGAAATTTATTTATTTCATATGGGGTTCCCGGAGCTCTCCTAATGAGGAATTAAGTATGTATTTTATGCTGTAGATCCGTGTGTTCATGGGCCGGTTTGCCTGTTCTGAGGGACAAAACACCTGAGTTTCTCTGTGAAAAAACCCTCCACTTCTGTATGAGACTGGCTAACTCACCTTTAGTTGAAAGAAACCAGAATAAAGGTTCCTCATGTCTTGGATGGGATTTGAACCCAGGTCTTTCCAACCAAAGGGATCTATACCGACTGAGCTATGGAAGCTCTTTAGAAGTTTATAAATTATTGCATCAAATGCACAAATTAATAATTATAACCAATATCTATTGTTTGGGATCTGTGTTTGTAAAATATGTTGAGAAACTTTTCATTTTATAGTGTAAACCTTTGTTTACTTTTATTTCATTAAGTTGTTGAAGCTTTCTTCTTTTAATGCTATTTTTTTTTCTACCTTAATATCTTTTGCATGTGCATATTCTTTTTAATTGTAAACTTTTGTGTTAATATTAAGAATTTAATATTTTGCATTCCAAACAAGCACAGTTAAGTTTTTATTTTAATTTTTCCACTATTCAGATTTGGTTTTTCCATATGCATTATTTATTCTTAAAAGAATAATAATAATCTTTTAATTGTAAACTTTTGTATTAATTTTAAGAATTTAATATTTCACATTCCAAACAAGTACAGTTAAGTTTTTATTTTAATTTTTCCACTAGTCAGATTTTGTTTTTCTGTATGCATTATTTATTCTTATTAATAAAACTATTCTTGTCCATGGTACTTATGTACTATTTGTAGGTGAGATGGATATTCCCATCTATCCTAGTCTCCTATCCTAGGAGCTTGACTGCCACGATGCGACTCATGGTTAACTATGGGCATAAAAACATGTGGTGAGGACCATATCTCTTCCACATATTGTTGTAAGTGTTCATAACTGTAAATCCGTGTGTGTTCACGAGGCCAGTTTGCCTGTTCTGAGAGATGAAAAACTCAAGTTTCCAGTGGGAAAAATCCTCTACCTCCATATGAGACTGGCTAACTCATCTTTAATCGAAAGAGACCGATAAAGGTTCCTCACGTCATGGACAGGAATCAAACCCAGCCCTTTTCAACCAAAGAACTTTTATACCTACAGAACTACAGGGACTCTTGAGATGGATACTAAAAAATGCTAAAAAAAAAGAAGCAACAATTATGCTACTTGTGTGCTTATCCAAAAATTATCATAGCATTTGCTATTCTACTAAAATTAAAAAAAAAAAAAAAAGAGAGAGAGAGAGAGAGAGAGAGAGAGATGAATTACAGCATTTGTTTTACTACTTGGAAAACAAATAATTATCAAATTGTTATTATTTGATAATCAGAAAAAATAAAGTTTATAAGAACCTGGAGTGAAGCCTAATTAAATGTGATGATTATAAGAATAATTAACATGATCATATATTATCCTGAATTTTGACAATAAAAATACTTAATGCTATTTTATTTATATTCATAAAGCAATCGTCATCAATTTCCCGATATGTACAATCAGGATGTATTCAGCTATTATGACAGCACTATATGATTAATCCTTTCTTTTAGTGTTGCACTGTGATCAGCATTCATTTTAGAATTAATTTTAAAAATGTATGGAATTTACAACCATGTTAAAAAAAAACTTTTTTATTATCCAGACGTTTCGATCGTCACATCAAGATCATCATCTGGAGCATACATCAATATACAAAACAAGCTGAGTTACATTATTAACTGTAAGCTAAAGAAACAATGCTTTGATCACATGTTATTCTACTGACATGACCTCTAGTGAAAAAAAATAAATAAAAAATTCAAATTATATCAAGTTAAATTCTATTTACAATGAGTGTTGTGTCGTTATATATGCAAATTGACTTAAATCGTATCTATCAAACTTTCTATGCAGTTGCTCTAAGTACTGGCCTGGATTTTTGGTCCTATCTCCCTTTTAGGCATAAATACATTTATATTTTTTAATGACTGCGCCAGTCAATTCCCTATAATAATAAAATGCACTATTCAGGGAGAAATTTCCAATAACCCAAATATATAACTACTTTCTAACTCCCTCAGTCAGTCGTGGCAAAATCTCTCAACTTAACTTTACCCTCTTGCGACAGGTTCGTAATTTTAGAGTGGTGAGTTGACGCTCTTAGTCAGGCAAGACTCAGATTGAGGTAAAAAAAATACATGTTTATTTTACAACTTTAAATACACTATACACATATATAAGTTCACTCTTGCTAAGATTACAATTATACATAAAAGCTAAGTTAGGAAACTTGATTCTTTCAAGGGCTGCCTAATGCATGCAAAATATGATATCTAGTAAATTGCTAAACTTAATCTTCATTAGCACAATTCACTCATCTAACAATTCCCTCTATAAATCTGGGGACACTAAGTTAAATTATCATTAGTTTATGGCTCATAATTCCTCTCTCTACAATTCTGTTAAACTCTTTTAAACAATCTTGATATCTGGCTATAGCCTACTGGAACAATTACTTAAGAGTTCACTAGTTAATATTGTCCTGACATTTCATACTTCTTGCATCTAAATTTCTTCATACACACAGGCTCCCAAAATATAAATAACAAACGTTTACATTACCTTCACTCGATTACGGAATGGGTCTGCTGGTTAATACTGTTGTGGAAGTACCCGAGGTTCGATTCCTTGTTTGGATTATGCACGGCGTTAAATTCCTGCCAAGTGGCTATCCTCTATCCGCTCATTGGCTACCTTTATCATCTGAGGACTTTACGGGAACATCTACGACATAGCACCAGCTTATAATGAAAGTGTTAGCTGCGTCACGCCGGAATTCCGCCTGTAGTTTCATGGACTGCCCGATTCAAACTTCCCGCTGCCACGCATCCTCGCCCATTGTTCTGCCCGGAAACCACTACCTCGATTGGACCTCCTCATGACCTCGAATCCTGGAAAAAAATCCTTTCCTCCTCCTTCTCCTGCAATCACTTATATCATTCATCACATAGCGTCCCCTATTTCCTCCTGAAACTCCTTTGCAGCGATATGCTAGTCTCGATCTCCGATGATGTCAGCACTTTTTCTGTGGTTGGAATCACGGAACTGTTATTACGCACACCTGTTCCTAGTATTATGCAGCCTCAAGTGCTTACACTAACACCAAACCTTCGGACCCACTCTTAAACTTTGTTTAGTGGAATATTCAAGTTAATTTCAGCTGCACTGTATAATACTAAATTTTGATTTATAATTCATTTAAAAAATCTAAATAACACAGTATAATTCCAATCTGTTATACTTCTTTACAATTCTATAAACTGATACATTCTAAGTGTTATATTTCATTATCTTATAATTTCACACTTTTGACACAATATTATTTGATTTTGACTAAATGCAAGTACTTTCTACTATTAAATATTCAGTTTGCTGAGTTGTGCTTGTTGAAATCTGAATGATTTGCTGAAAGGAAGTAACAAGACCATTCAGAGTTCAACAACAGGAATAAACATTGTTTCAGATGGTTTTCTTTTAGAAACAATGATGTCTATTTTTAGTATTACAATTCTTATTTTTGCTTTTAAGATACTGGATTTTCTACAGTCCTGTTTATAGTTGTTCTTAGTGAGGAACATTCCATGGGTTGAATATATACTTTCCATATGTTTAGGATTTTTAGACCATCATTATTGTTCAGATTGGGGTGGTTGATAATAATCTCACATGCTTCCTTAAATTTCCGTTCATAACATGTTTTAGTGCGATGTAGACAGCTAGTTCTTTTCCAGTCAATTCTGTGTAAGGAATTCAGGGCATGATCAGAAAGGCCAGCTTCACCATAATTATTATATTTAATGTGTCGTTAATGTTCTTTTTGTCTGATAGGAATTGTGCGTCCTGTTTCTCCTATATATGGTGTGTTGCAAGTACAATAAATCCGGTATACTCCAGGGTGGGCTAGTGGAGGGAGTGGGTCTTTGGATGAGTTGAGCAAGCTTTTTAATTTTGCAGGAGGTTTGAAGGTGGCTTTGAGGTTGTATTTTTGTAGTACTCTGTTTATTTTGTCTGATGTTCCTTTAATGTAGGAAATGGTTATAGTTTTACTGTAGTCTGGTTTGTCTTTGTTTCTTATTGAGGTTTTGTAGAGAATTTTGTTAATAGTGTTTTGGCTGTATCCGTTTTTTTGCAAAGTATTAATGATAATTTTAAATTCATCTTTCAGTGCCTGTTCGTTGGAACAGATCGCCTGAGCCCTGTTTTTTAGCGTGTTGATGACACCTAGTTTTTGTGTTGGGTCGTGGTAGGAGTTTATGTGTATATATTGTTCTGTACGTGTCGGTTTCTGGTAAACAGTGAAGGAAAGATTGCCAGAGGGAAGACGTGTGACAAGTGTATCCAGAAACGGAAGTATGTTGTGTTTTTCAATTTCAATTGTGAATTGTATGCATTTGTGTTGTTTGTTTAGTGGCTAAGGAATGTGTCTAATGTCTGGCGGCCATGGGACCAGATCACAAAAACATCATCAACGTATCTAAGCCAGACTTTGGGTTTTAGAGGGGAGGAACCTAAGGCAAGTTGCTCAAAATGTTCCATGTAAAAGTATGGAGGTATAAAAGTCTTACAATGGCTGCACTGCATAGTTCAGAGGACTGGACAGAGGGATGAATTCCAGATGATTGGAGTAGAGCTCTCATAGTACCCATATATAAAAAGGGAAATAAAACTAAATGTGTGAATTACAGAGATATTTCTCTACTAAGTGATTCCTAGCAAGATTTATGCCAGTATACTTGAGAAATGGTAAAGGATTGTTCTTCACCAAGAGAAGCTTGGTGAAGAACAAGCTGGATTCAGGCCAAATAGAGGCTGTCCAGATTAGATTTTCAATTTACGACAAATAGTTGAGAAATTATGGGAATATAACAAGGATCTGTATTTAAGTTTTGTAGATCTGGAAAAGGCATATGACAAGGTGCCAAGAAAAAAGCTATTCAAAACATTACAGTTATGTGGTGTCATTGAGACATTATATCAAGTGATACTTAGTCTTTATTTGAGTTGTAAGTCAGCAGTTAGAATTGAAGGAAGTACCAGAAGATGGTTTAATGTAAAATCTGGTGTCACACAAATATGCACGTTATCCCCTCTGTTACTCATTTTCTATATAGATCACATTATGAAGGAAAGTGGTGTTAAACCTGATATCAAAATTGGAGATGTTAATGTTAGCTCTTTGGTTTATGCAGATTTATACTTCTAAATAAATCTGCTACAAGTCTGCAAGATTCTCTTATTAAATTGAATAACTGTTGTAATAGGTATGGTATGAAGGTCAGCAATAACAAGACAAAGACAATGAAAATAAGCAGAAGCATTGAAAATATCAACTGTATTGTGAATGGAGAACCTATAGAATAAGTAAAACATTTCAGCTACTTAGGCACGATTTTTAGTGAAGATAGTCAATTAAATATGGAAATAGACAACAGAATCAACAAAGGTGGTATGGTAGGAAGTCAGTTTAATAAGTTTATATGGAATAAGAGAGAAATTAGTCAAAACACTAAATTAGCTGTATAGAAGTCAGTGTTCAACCAATTTTGATTTATGGATCTGAGAGCTGGATCAGAAGTAAAACACTTGACGAAAGACTAGAGACCACAGATATGAGAGTCCTGATTAAAGATTAGGGACATGAACAGATGGCATCAATGACAATATCATATTAAAAATGATGATAATAGTTAAGAACTTGACATTGTCATCGTCATCCAGGATTGCATTATCAGAGCTAATCTCAGGTGATATGGTCACTTAAACAGAATGGGCAAGGAAGGATTAACAAAACAAGTGTTCTCTGCCAGGTTGATAGCAGAAAAAAAATACCCAGAGGAAGACCAATATATAGTGGATTGATACGGTAGAAAGTGCCTTAGAAGATAGAAATGTAAGATCTGATAATGTTGGAGTCTTGCTAGGTAACAGATTGATTAGGAAGGAAATTGTAGAAAGGAAGTTAGTAATGATGTAAATTTTTCATTAATACTATTATATCCTGTACACTCCTTGAGGGTACATGGCAAGAATTTGATGATGATGATGACTTACCATCTTCACTAAAACTGTACTCAAATGGCTGAAATGTTTTATTTGTTCTATACAGAATGCAGCTGAAGTTTTCTTTTTTGACACATTTTTTGAAAGGATGTGTGCTTTGCATTATGGAATATTAAGGCAATTGATGCAAAATCATCAGTCTCTATATACAACTAGCCTAGTCATGAAGATACTTCATGCACAAACTTTGCTTACACTTGAGCAAAGGATTAAATAAAATTATAATTTAGTTTTTGTAATCTGGTATGAGACTACATTGAGGCCTGAAGTGGCTTGAAAAATTTCTGTTTAGCAGTTAAAACAGGGTTTCCAGATTTTTTGATCTTTAGTCATCTATAGGATTAATATAATAGTTTAGAGCCTTTCATAAGTAAGGATTCTCATATTTAAAAAAAAATTATGAGAGAATTCATGAGTTCATAAACTAATACACACATACACGAATTATAGGAAGTGATGGTACGCTACGATTTAAAAGCCAGAGATTTCAAAAAAAAAGTTATTGTAAAGTATTGTAAAGTTGTTCTTAAAATAATAATATAGTATAACTTATTGCTCCTCATAACTATCTTTAAACTTCTTCTTCACAAACAGAGCACTGTGACTTCTTCTGGTAACCCATTTCACTCATAAAACACTCTCCAAGCAAAAAAAAAAAAAAAAAAAAAAAATCCTTACTCTTGCTAACCACACTCATTCATATATTCGCATTTTATGGACTCCTTGGAAAAATTTCTTCTGTATGTATCATATAAAACCACTTTATATTTCTATCATGTCTCCTCTTTACCACTTATCAATGAAACATTGTAACCTACAAATCTCATGGGAGCACTTCACAGAAATTAGCAGATAACCATTTTGATTCTCTTCGCCACTTTTTCATCTCCATCTATGCTTACTGTATTCTAGATGTGTTTTTTGCAAGTTTTATAAAGAAGGATAATAACTTCCTTTTCTATTTGTTAGTTTTTAATATCTGAGTGATCTGAGCTATGTTGCACTCTTGCAACATAACTCCCAATAAGATAAATCATATTTGGAAAAAAATTGATCTTGTATTCATTCTTAGAGGCTTACTATTTTTATGAGTATTTGCTTGTTTATTTTTAAGAGTTTACTTGTGAAGTTATTTGAAAAAGCTGTTAGTTATTATTGTACTATATTGTTTGCTATGGCACTGATGCATGGCAGAACACTGACTGATAAAACTTAACATGTGGTTTTGTTCATTGCAGTGTATATGTACAGTGAATGTAGTTGTATTTGTTGTGAAGGGTGAAAGATTAGTGGAAGGACAGCAAGACTGGTGAGCACATGTGTAAGAAGGGTTTTGAAAGCAAGTACCAGAAATATGTGACAATGAATTGATAGAAGGTGAGAGAACATCAGTTCATATGTAGGTGGAAGTATAGCTGCAGAAGCAAGCAAAGGTGAACAATCTATGGAAAAAACAATGAAAAATGAGGAGAATGAGGAGATGAAATGAATTAATGAGGAGATGAAACATGAGATAGAACATTAGAAAGCTTCTGGTATTGAGGCCACATGTTTTTAGATAAATAACAAGTTTAATAAAATAAACAAATATAACCCTACAAGTTTTGTCAGTTATCATACTTACATCATCAGGGTTACGAGCAAAAGTTATACACAAAAAAAAAAACTAGAAACAATTAATTACACACATTACATGTTATCAGAACTTCACTGTTGAAAAATTCACTCTTGAACTGGAAGATTGCAAAAAATTGTTTCTTCATATCCTTGTCAAAGTAAATGAAGAAGAAAAACGATTGACCTTCTGAGTATACAGAAAACCTACCACAAGTGGAAGATTTTTAAATGCCACTTCACATTGTCATTACAAAAGATAGGTATGATTAAAACATTACGAGATAGACCATACACTATCTCCAGTACGTTTAGAGCCTTTCTCTAAACGTACTGGAGATTAACAGGAATGACGAACTGCACTACTTGAGGCATAACCTCACCCTCAATGGTAATTATGAACTCAAGACAATCAGCAGAAGTCTTATTACACCTCTGACAGTTCCTTTACTTAAACAAGATTTTAAGAATGCAGGCGCATTCCTTACATCAAGAATGTTGAAACAAAGCAGCATTGTTCCTGGAGTACAACATTAAAGTTGATGTTTTATCATTGCATAAAATTGCATAAAATCCACCAACCCCCCCCCCCCCCCCACATCATCTAATAAAAAAACCAGGCATTTATGAGATTCATTGCTCCTGTGGCATTGCTATGCAGATCATATGGGAAGGTCTGCAGAGATCCACATATTTGAACATGTGAAAGACATTGAAAAAAGAAGACAGCATAAATCAGGTTTGACATCCTTTACAACTAACACAGGTCATCAAGTAGTTTGGGAACAAACAAAAATGCCTTGTATTGATCATAATTGTTTTACAAAAAAGTTCAAGGAAGCCTCTGAAATGCTAGGAATCCCCACATAATGTAACAAAAATCAAAGCTTAATCCTACACCAAGTTTGGTCTGCTTTCATTAAAAATATAACTATCACAGACCTAGGACATGATATTCATGATTCTACAGTATGTGACAGCAACAATTAACATTGTTTCACATGTATACAGCAATTAATTTAATTAAAAAAAAATATTTTTGTTATTATTATGGTTACTTATTTGTATGTACCAATTGTGAAGTTCTGATAACATCTAATATGTGTAGTTTTTTTTGTATATAACTTTTGCTAGTACTCCTGATGATGTACATCTGACAACTTATGAACTTGTGGGGTTGTATTTATTTATTTTATTACACTCGTTATTTTTATCTAAAAACATAATTTCAATACTGGAAGCTTTCTACAAAACTGTTAAATCATAGAAACTTACATATTCATGAGATAGAACAGTTGGAAAAACACCTAGAAAGTCATGTAGTAGACAAATGAAATAAGGAAGAAGTGTATGGGAAAAGAAAGCAGAGTATGAATGGGCATGCAAAATAAGAAGGGTAAGGTTTGTATGGGGATTCCATGATAAGAGGAGAGCATGATGAACTCATGTTTCCCAGGGGCAGAGATTAAAGGTGTTAATGAGTCTGAAATGCAAAATCAGAGAAACTAGAACTATTGAGGTGGGGAAGGAGATGCACATGCATCATTGAGGTGAGTGAGTGAGTGATAGAATGATCAAAATATGCTGAATATAGTTCCTCGGGTTCTGAAATTTACTGGAGTAGTCAATATAATGTATGAGGGAGGTTGTGGGCCGATGGATGGTGCAGTTAATGTATATTTTAATACCAGAAAGATTCAGAAAAGAAAGAGGAGTTTTTGGCATTAATTAGTTCAGCTTGGCCAAAATGTTATAGGAGTTAGTCAGACTAAGGTTTTCAGATGATAATATAATCATAAGGATGGAATGTAAGAAGTGATTTTCAGAGGGAACAGGATGGGGACAGGTGTTTTAGCAGAATTAAAGCCAAAAGAAATTAGGCAGGAGTACTGAGATACAGAGGGCAGTGCATTAAACATATTATTAAAAGTGGTTTTATGGAATTGACACACACGACTTTTTAAGTATATGACAGGAAGTGAGAAAACAAGCGCTCACCCCCCCCCCCTCCCTTTTGTAAGAGTGTGGTTAGTAAAGGGCACAAAAACTGTATTTTTCATTGAGGGTGAATAATTGGAACAGATTGCTAGACATTGTTGGGAGTGTGCTTTGTTGGTGAGATGCCCAGAACATTATTTATACAATGATAGATATTGTATGAATAATGTTCTGGGCTTCTCGTGATGACTTCATGAAGATGCCAATAATATTATAATAATCATTCAATGTTCTAACCTCCTTCAATACAGCATTTTTTTTTTTTACATAAATGTTGATGTCCCTAGAATTCTCAACATCATTCATCTTTACTTTTAAAGGATGAAAATATAGATATTCATACTTAATTATTAATTGACTTAAGGAATTCATAACATACAATAGAATATAAATTAACTTAAACTTGAATATATATTTCCAATATTTCAGCAATGTTACGTTGCCATTTTCAAAGGAACTTACAATAAAGACACATGCACGCAGGCACTACATACAGTAAATGAAGACCAAGCAGGAAGCTAGCATTTCTCCTAAAAGTCCTGATGGTGTCCCCTAGTGAGTTATGTAGGTATTCTTGGCCATTGGGCTGAAGGTCTCATGATGCATGTCTCCCAAATTTGGGGCAGTCTCATGCAACCAAATTTGTTGAGGTTTGGCATGTTTCTTAGGATTGAGGCTGATTCCATGAAAAGTCCTTTCAAACTTGAACTTGCTACGGTGTATTATTGTAGCTTTCTTCTCCTAGCAAGAGTTCTCCTAGCTGACGCAAACAAAGCCATTCAGCGCTTTAAAGAAGAGCTTTCCAATACATTAAATCACAAACTTTGGTCTATTTTATATGACGTTTCGTGCACTGCAGCAGATAAAGAATTTGAAAAAATACGCCGTCGACATATCATGAAATTTGAGAAATTAAAGAAGAGCTCGACCTCCGAACCAAAACTTCCAACCAACATTGTAGTCAACCTTTCTTCAGTTACATTGAAGGCTGCAGCACTCATCACACTATCATGTGGCCACAACTTCACCATTGCTCCCAGGAAAATACCAGTCGAGGATATAATGATCCAGATTGAACAGCGGGATCTGCCACCTTCCATACCACATCGCCAACAATATTAGACTGGATGTAGCTTGTGTTCTCACCAAAGCAAGACCACCAGAAACCAACATATCCAATAGTGAATATAAAGCTCTGCAAGAATTTAGAAAAACAAAGAAATAGTAATCACCAGAGCGGATAAGGGGAACGCCACCATAGTACTCAACCAAACGGACTAAAGAGGTAATCTTAATGCTCTATTATTAGATCGTGCTACTTACCTCCCCATTGAATACAATCCCACTAACTCACAAATTAGAAAACTGTGGAAGTTACTGACAAATTAAAACTGTTTAATTCTATTCCCCCCCCCCCATATATATATATATGGACTCCCAAAAATACATAAAGAAAATGTGCCATTACATCCCATAGTGGATGGCATTGATTCCCCCCCCCACACACACACATACAAATTAGCTAAACATTTGGCCATAGTGCTCACACACTATACTGGCAACACACCATCACACATAAAAAACTCAGCCCACTTCAAAGCCAGCATAGAAAACCTTACACTCCAACATACTGACATAATTGTCAGTTTTGACATCTCCTCCTTATTCACAAATGTCCCACTCAAGGAAACCTTAGGCCTAATCCAAGCTAAATTTCCTCCCGATATCCCAGCCCTATTTCAGTTCACAATGAACTCAGGCATACTATTTCGTTTGGCAGGGAAAATTCTACAAACAAATAGAGGGGACAGCCATGGGTTCACCACTCTCTCCACTCTTGGCCAACTTCTTTATGGAGACCTTTGAAGAGAAAGCCTTAAACTCTGCCCCACAAAAACCAACCATATGGTTTCGCTACGTTGATGATGTGTTCGCTATTTGGCCACATGGCTCTGACACACTCCTCTCCTTCTTAACACATACTTAAGCAACCAACACCCCCAGAATCAAGTTCAACCCGGGAGAAAGAGGAAAAACAACAGCTCCTTTTCCTAGACACACTAGTCGCCCACCAGCCTAATGGAACCTTGGTTTTCTCTGTTTATAGAAAATCCACCCATACAGGCAGATACATTCACCAACAATTCCCCCCCCCCCCCCGTCACAATAATATGGAGTTATTAAGACACTCTACAACAGGGCTAAACTAATCTGTTCAAATGACAGTGCCCTATCCACTGAACTAATTCACATCCTTAACACTTTTTCAGCCAGTGGCTACCCCCCAAAAAATCCAAAAAATATTGAAACCAGTACCTCCCCCCCCCCCATTCACAACCAGGATTACTCTAAATCCATCACTATTCCCTACATCCGAGGTACCTCGGAAAAAATTTACCAAAATCTAAAAAAAATCTCTTGTTACAGACCATATAGAAAATTGGCATCCCTTTCTGCTCCACTAAAGACTAACCACTTCCCCTAGAATTACCTGGTATATACCAGGTCCCTTGCAGCTGTAAGCTGTCCTACTTTGGCCAAACAGGCAGGACAGTGAATATCAGAAAAACAAAACACAGGGGACTACTACATCCGTTTTTCACATTTCTTTCACAGAATACGGTGGAAGAAAGCCACAATAATACACCGTAGCAAGTTCAAGTTTGAAAGACTTTTCATGGAATTAGCCTCAGTCCCTAAGAAACATTCCAAACCTCAACAAATTTGGTTGCATGAGACTGCCCCAAATTTGGGAGACATACATCATAAGACCTTCAGCCCAACAGCCAAGAATACCTACATAGCCCACTAGGGGACACCATCAGGACTTTTAGGAGAAATGATAGTTTCCTGCTTCATCCTCATTTACTGTATGTAGTGCCTGCATGCACGTGTCTTAATTGTAAGTTCCTTTGAAAATGGCAATGTGATGTTGCTGAAATATTGGAAATATATATTCAAGTTTAATTTAATTTATATTCTATTGTGCATTGTGAATTCCTTAAATCAATTAATAATTATGTATAACCAGCGTATGAGCCTTTCTATGAGAATTAAGATATTCATACTAAATTAACTTCTGCAGATATTCATTTCCCTCATAAACATAAATAGTTATGTTTATGAGGTTGGCAAATGTGCTCACCACCGTGAGTATATTTTGCCAACTGGGTGAGTAGCTGTAGATTGGACAAAATAGAATATTTTTGCTTATTTAATGAAAAATGACTTTCTACTCAATCATTTGAACTTGAAAAAATATAGATGCAGCATCACTGATCAGTGGTGCTACATCTATATTTTTTAAGTTCAAATGATTGAATAGAAAGTCATTTTTCATTAAATTTCTCCTGTTGACTTATTGAGATACTTGATATATATTTCTAATGTTCTGTTTCTTGTAGAAGAATGTGTGTTTTTTAATACTATTAGATCAATTTACCTGCTTCTCTATATCCAACTGTTATACTGTATTATTACTAAAATCTACCAACTACCTACAGTATTAAGGCATCTTATTTTAATGCATTTCATTGATGCCATAAATACTCTTGATCAAATACTGCATTAAAGCAAGAGAATCATATGCTTAAAGTATATTTTCCACAACCAATGTTATGCACAACATTTTATTATGCTATCGCTTTAGCAAATGATTATGCAGCCATCCACAGGAATAAGGTAATTCAAACTTTCAAAATATCAAAATTTCTGTGTATTCAAAATATTTACAAACTCATCAGATATAAGTCTTGATATATCTGATGATTATATGTATTGATAAGGTAATTTTGAAAACCAGTTATAAGTTACAAAATATTCTGTAAATATTCAAAAATGTATACGATGTAATCTATGAGGGCGGATGTAAAGGAGTTGTTAAAGAGGCAAAACTGAAGTGAGAGAAGATGAAGATTGTAAGTCTCCTACCATGCTCTGATAGAGGCGAACTGAGGAGGAGGGTGATAGTGGCCAGTGAATCTATATATAGATTGTGCAGAAGGAATGATGCAAGTTTGTTGATCTGTAGTCTCTGTTTGATGGAAGAAGGATTTGTAACAGATGATTAATGTAGATGGTTTTGGTGTTATGTGTTTGGAGAGAGAGAGAGAGCTTTGTTCATTGAGTGCTGAAGCACAAATTCAGGAAAACTTAAGCAATTAGGGTGGAAACAAGTGAGTTTTTTGTGGAGGCACCCATGAGGCGAGTGAATGAGTGTGTGAATTACAGCCAAAAGAATAGGAGACAGGAAGGAGGGTGGCTGTTCATTTGAAGCAACCTGGTATGAGAAGCCAGTAAGATGAAATATACAGTTGGTGTTGCTATAGGCATGCAGATGATGTAGTTACAAGGATTGAATGTGAAGGGTTTAGTATTTTCAGGGAAGATAGGATGGGGAGGAGTACTGCTGATGACAGTAGATGAATTACAGCCAAAAAGAATAGGAGACAGGAGGGGAGGGTGGCTGTTCACTTGAAGCTGTCTTCAAATGTGCGACCTCATCAAAGTTATAGGCATTAGTGAGATTTGGCTAGCTGCAGGTGATGTAGTTACATAGTTACAGGGATTGAATGTGAAGGGTTTAGTATTTTCAGGACGATACAGAAGATAGAATGGGGGGGAAGGACTACTAATGATAGCAGATGAATTATAGTCAAAAAGAATAGGAGGGAGAATGACTGTTCATTTGAAGCAATCTGGTATGAGATTAAAACCAGTAAGACAAAATTTACAGTTGTTGTTGCTATAGGCATGCAGATAATATAGTTACAGGGATTGAATGTGAAGGGTTTTCAGGGAAGATATAGAATATAGGATGGAGAGAGTACTGCTGATGACAGTAGATGAATTACAGCCACAAAAGAATAGGAGACAGGAGGGAGGGTGGCAGTTCACTTGAAGCTGTCTTCAAATGTGCAACCTCGTCAAAGTTATAGGCATTAGTGAGATTTGGCTAGCTTGCAGGTGATGTAGTTACATAGTTACAGGGATTGAATGTGAAGGGTTTTCAGGGAAGATATAGAATATAGGATGGAGAGAGTACTGCTGATGATAGTAGATGAATTACAACCAAAAAATAATATGAGATAGGTAGGGGGTGGCTGTTGATTTGAAGCAATCTGGTATGATATTAAAGCCAGAAAGACAAAATATATAGTTGGTTGTTACTATAGGCCAGGAAGTTCCACAGAGATCTGGAAGACACACATTGCCAAATTAGTACATCGAGTACAGGTCAAGTGATTATTATGGGGAACTTCAACTATGAAGATATAGACTGGACAGAAATAGAATTTATACACCTGCTAAGGGATAATTACTTAAGGCAGCATGTGATGGAGGGGACTAGGGGCAAGAGAATATTGGACCTGGTCATAGGATCAGAAAAATTATAACCATGGTGACAACATTGCCTCCAATTGGTGAAAGCAGATTGTAAAAGACAAGGAATATTCTATCAAGAAGGGGTACATGTGGAACTACAAGGCAGGTGATTACAACATGCTTAGGAAGAAGCTTACATCTGTATCATGGCATAAAACACTGCAGGGTAAGAATGTTAGTGGACCATGGGATATAGTTTAGGGTCATCTAGAGGAAGCAGCATTAAATTGTATACCTAGCATAAGGACGGTTAATCAGGTAGGAGTGAGAGGGCTGAGTAATATCATTAAGCACGATCTGCAGAAGAAGAAAATGCTGTAGAGAGTGTATAAAGAGAAAGGTGACTAGCAAACTCATGAACAGTACAAGACTCAGGCAAGAAAGGTGACCAGCATGGAAAGGGAGGCAAAATCAGACTATGAGAAGAATCTAGCCAAGTAGGCCAAAGGAAATCCCAAAGAATTCTTTCATTATGTGGCAAGTAAGAGGAAGGAAGAATAACTATGGAAGATTAACCTTATTGAGTGATGATGGTCATGAGGAGACAGACACAGATAAAATAGTTTAGTTACTGAGTGACCACTTTGCAAGGGTATATCATCCTAGTGAGGTTACTGCTTTAACCTATGTGACAGACACTAATTTGGGAACAGAGGTGGATGAATTGGATGTTCTTAGGATATTGCAGAATCTCAATGTAAATACAGCTGTGGGCCTAGCTGATATCTCACATAATCCTTTGCACATTGCAAGAATATGCAAGGGAACTGGCAATGCCTTTGACTAGGCTCTTTAATTTTAGTCTCAGCTCTGGTAGAGTTCCAAGAGAGTGGGAAGAGGGCAAAATGGTCTATAATTTCTCTACAATCTTAGATCTCCCTTATATAAGGGGAGTTCTAAGACTGCAGAGAAATTATAGACCAATCAGTATCTCAGGTGTTGGTGGTAAAAGTACAATTAAAAAATTAGTCAGAAAGAGAATTCAAGAATGGGTAGATAAAAAATATGGGGATCAACATGGCTTTGTGAAGGGATATGTTATGCCTTAGTAATTTACTAACTTTTTATAATAGAGTAACAGCTCAGTCGGATAAAGGAAATGGGTACACAATGATTTTGCTGGATTTTGCGAAGGCGTTTGACAGTATACCACATGGAACTCTGTTATGCAAATTAGAAGAAATGGGAACGGATATGACATTAAGTGAATAAACAGGTGGCTGCTGGACAGATATCAAAAAGTGGTATATGGAGGGACAGAATCGAGGCAAAAACAGATGAATAGTGGTGTGCTACAAGGTTCAGTGCAATGGGACCATTGTTGCTTAGTTTGTACATAAATGATATAGGAAATAACCTGAAAAGAAATATTCAGTTTGTTGAAAATGAGAAATTAGGCATAATAATAGTTAATCAAGGCAATTTGTGTGTTGAGGCTTAATTGCTGTGAGGACATTATGTTGGAGGCCTAATGATTGTATACAGCACTCAGAAAGGATTAAAACAGAATTTAATATTCTGTTATTCCTATATTTCGTCTCAGTCACTGAGACATCTTCAGGGATTGCAAAAAAACTAATGTAACATATACACAAATACCACACAATACTAAGCCAACCATGTGGATGACTCTAAAGTCCTATCTAGGTGAAGCACCCTCTATGGGCAGTTGTAGGTGGCCTGGAATGTAAGGCAGGATCTCTGATGATTAGTGTTTCCCAAATCTTTGCATTAAGCTTCCTAAGATTTAGGAAACACTAATCATCAGAGATCCCATCTTACATTCCAGGCCACCTACAACTGCCCATGGAGGGTGCTTCACCTAGATAGGACTTTAGAGTCACCCACTTGGTTGGCTTAGTATTGTGTGGTATTTGTATATATGTTACATTAGTTTTTTTGTAACCCCTGAAGATGTCTCAGTGACTGAGACGAAATATAGGAAGTATTAAATTCTGTTTTAATCCTTTCTGAGTGCTGTATACAATCCATTAAGCCTCCAGCATGATAATCAAGGCAATGTTCAATAGCTTGCAGGACGATTTACATAGGGTGTCAGTTTAATGTCAAGAAATGTAAAGTTATGCATTTTGGGATAAATAGATTACAAGCCATGTATCGATGGTACTGTGCTCCAGGAAATAGATGAAGCTAGAGATTTAGGGATGGTGGTAGACAGAGTTAAAGTTTGTAGGACACTTTGCTAAGGTAGCCACCTAAGAATACTTGGCTATTGAAGAACGCATTAGCAAGTAGAGATAAGGAAGTTATTATTCCTCTTTATAAGGTCTTGATACACCCTGGATTACTGTGCTTAAGTCTAGTCTTCTAGGTTTCTTGGGGATGAGGAAGCAGTGGAGAGGATTCAGATGCAAGTGACCAAGATGGCGAGTGGTCTGTGGAATGTTCCCTATGAGTATCGATCGAGGGTGTGTGGATTGCAGAAGTTGGTTGATAGGATAAAACAAGGAGATATGATAGAAACATTTTAGTTGCTTAAGGGTTTTATAGGATAAATACAGGGGAAATTTGTCAGAATTTGGCTAGAGGAGACCAGAACAAGGGCTCATCCCTGGAAGTTGAATAAAGGTGTGGTTAGTAGGGATGTGAGTACTAGATTTTTTGCTTGGAGCGTTGTGAATGAGTGGAATGGGTTGCCAGAGTCAGTTGTGAGTGCTTTTCTGCTAATTGATTCAAGGAGAGGTATGATTGTGTGGATAGATTTGGTCTCCCACGATGAGTCTTCTGACTCTGTGGAGGTGCCTGTATAATAATAATAATATTTTAATGTCATTGCACAATTTATAGTTTCCGTTTTCAATCCAGCTGCAAAACTACACACGCACACATATAGGGATTACAGTCAGCTGCTTACAGCAACTCTTTCAAGATCATAACATTCCTCTCCATAATTATTTAGACACATATATCAAAATAATACCATTAAAAAAATAAAAATAAAAACCCTCCAGGTACTGCATTTGTACATGCATTTCCAAATACCAAGAATTAAAAACACCACTTTATACTCTTGCTGTTTGAACTAATCCCAAAAGCATAAATTTCAACAAGACTACATAATCTTGACAGCCTGGAAGTTAAATAAGATAAAAGTACTATTCACTTTTTCCAACAAACCAAACACATTCAGAATCTAATGCTATCTAATATATGGAATATCACCTTATATGCTCCATCGTCATTCTTCTAAGGGTGATTGATCAAAACACACTCGCGATACCAAGATTTATTTCTCCACTCATGTACAATAAAAAAAATAACTAAAATGGTAAAATACCATTCCTCCCTGTTGAAATTTATACATCAATATTCCTTTATTTCAAAATCATTTGGATCATGCTCTTGGATTGGATTTTGATCCACAACTTCTTATCTTTGTAACATTTCATATTATTCTCAAACTCTGCATCTACCCCACCACATCTAGTAAGTTTGAAACAAGAATCCTCATCGGTAGATTGCATCAGTTCTCACTTATAAATTTGTTTTAGATATTTCCATTTTTTATTTGGCTCGAGAATAGGCAGCATTGAGGTTGCTCCATTGTTCCATAAATGCAATAACTTTAAATTGGAGCAACATGAATTTTATGTTTAGATAATTCACCATAAAATAAATACTTTATTACTTCAAACTCATTTGTGCATCTTCTCTACAGTTTCTGTATTTTTCATTGTTGAAGATTATCTCAAATTCAGATTATATCTGATTGATGTTCTTACATCTTAAAATCCATGAAACCACTCAAACATATGTCTATGATTTTAGAATTTCTGTTATACTTATTTTTGGCAGCTCATATATTTCTTTCGCTGTTTTGCCTTTTTAAGTTAAAATATAATATAAACACATTGCTGTTTTCCTTTAAATACAGTATTGTTTGAATGCCAAAAGTACATTTCTTGCTTAAATTGCAGTTTTGCATTGGGAGAGCTATGATTGTGCCATCACATTTTCAAGAATCTGTTCATATAACAAGCTATGTCTTTGGGAGAGTCATGATTGTGGCATCACATTTTCGAGAATCTGTTCATATAACAGGCTATGTCTATGAAATTTCAATTTTTACAAATGGTTGCATTACAGGTGTACCCTTGCTTGCATAAGTTATTCTGTGGTGTAATGAAATCTCTTGGCATGAAATATTTGCACAAATATATATACGAGGGGGGGGGGCTGGAAAGTTCTGGGAAACACCTAGAACAAAAATTATATTAAGGCAACTGATATAACCACATGAAAGAACATGCAAGGATATAAGAACATAAGTTACCTTCATAACTCTATTAGTATGTTCTTGTAGTTATATCAGTTGCTTGAATATCATTTTTGTTCTAGGTGTTTATCAGAACTTTCCAGCCCCCCCCCCCATACACACTGCTTGAAAAAAAAAAAAATAAATAAATATATATGTGCGTGTGTATACACACACACACACTGCTTGGGAAAAAAAGTCAACAAACACCATAGTGTGAGTTACAAATAGCCATGTGTGTCCACCTTAATAAGATGTAGGACCTCATTTGACTGCAACAACTGCAGCAGTCCTTTGGGGGCATACTTTCCACAAGCATATGATAGCAATCAATGGGAATTTTGGACCACCATTGTTCCTGTAGGCATGTAATGAGGTCCTGGACTGTTGTGGGGAGGACGTCTCTTGACCTCGCCCAATGCTTCAGTTCATCCCTCAGATGTTCAGTAGTGTTGAGATTAGTGATCTGTGGAGGCCAGTCAATGTAGTAACATTCACATCCACAAACCACACAGTTACAGTAGCAGCAGTCCTATGACATGATCCATTGTCTTGCTGAAAAAGACAATAGTCAGTTCCATAGAGACACTGCAATGTAGGAAGCATTGTATAGGCCAGAATGGTCAGCTACCTCTTAGAGTTCAGTGTTTGTGGTATACCACATACAGAGGCCAAGCCAGAAAAAACAGGACCGTGCCATCACACCACCACCTCTGAATTTCATAGGGTTGCATACTCTAGTAAGAGATGTTCACCAGGCATCCACCATACCCACACCTGTCCATCTGCTCGGTAGAGGGTGTAACGTAATTCATCACTCCATAACACAGCTTTCCAAGCTTCCACATTCCACTGTATACAGTCCTTGCACCACTGAAGATGATGCTGCATGTTTGTTTGGCTAATGAGGTTTTAATATTGTGGTTCTACCATGAAAATCCATGTGAGCCTCCGTTCTGAATGTTTTTTGTGCAGATTTATGTTCCAGTTGACTCTGCATTCAATGTGTCGGCGGACTGACAAATAATGGTTTTTACATACCATTCTTCATAACACCCTGTTCTCCTGATTGGTGAGTGTGGTAGGTTGTCCACTGCAAGTAGCATTTCCATCCTAGTATGATATCACTGATTGTTGACCTGGGATGGCCCAGTTTGTCAACAATTTGCCAAACAGATAGATCTGCAACATGGCATCCTATCACGTCTCTTTCAAACTCAGTTAAACCATTTCACCCGGACACAGTTGCACTGACTTGGGAGCATCATATTCATCCAATTAATACCAGCTACAAACACATGACTTGTTACATGGCACAATGCACTTTGTCCATTGACTTCTTTCCAAGCAGTGTATGATTAAATGTACATAAATGTGGTACCTTGAAGATACGAGTGCCCCAACATACGAGTTTTTTGAGATACGAGCCGTCACTTGGTCGATTTTTTGCCTTGAGTTAGATGCCAGAATTTGAGATACGAGCCTGCTTCGGAACCACCACTCTGCTCAGATTCCCGAGTCTTGCGCGTCGTTCAGTTCACTCATTCGTTCATTCTGTCGTGTTGAGTTTTAATTTTGTGTTGTTGTTTTTTTGTATGTACAGTTATTTGGCTAATTTTTTTTCGTATAACCATGCGTCCAAAGAAGGTGAGTGTAAAGAACAGTGGTGAGAAAAGGAAAAAGGTGATATCCATGGAATTAAAGCGTGAGATAATAGACAAACATGAGCAAGGTGTAAGAGTAATAGACTTGACAACGCAGTACGATCGCACTACTTCTACGATATGTACTATTCTGAAGCAGAAGGACTCGATAAAGGCTATAACTCCAGCTAAGGGCTTTAAAATTATTTCAAAGCTACGCAACTCTGTCCATGAAAAGATGGAGAACCTGCTGATTTTTTGTTCACAGTGAAGCAGCTCGCAGGAGACACTGTGACAGAGACTATAATTTGCGAGAAGGCACGAGTCATTTACGCAGATTTGCTGCAGCAGATCCCAGATACTTCAACACAGGAGGCTTCACAAGAGCAGTTCAAAGACAGTCGCAGGTGGTTCGAAAATTTCCGAAAAAGGACCGGCATTCACTCCATTGTCAGGCATGGTGAGGCAGGGAGCTCTGATTCTAAGGCAGCTGAGGAATTTGTAAAAACCTTTGCTGAATTGATCGAAGCCAAAGGATACATCCCCCGACAAGTTTTCAACTGTGACGAGACAGGGCTCTTCTGGAAGAAGCCAAGCAAAACTTACACATTTCGCACTGTGTGCAAATGCGAGTGGCGACTGCAAGATCAAGCCGCTGCTCGTATACCACTCAGAAAACCCCAGAACCTTCAAGACACATAAGGTTTTAAAAGAAAAACTGCAGGTTATGTGGAGGGCAAACCCAAAGGCGTGGGTTCACCAGGCAGTTTTTTGTGTAGTGGGTCAACTTGGTCTTTGGTCCTGCCGTTAAGGAATACCTCGTGGTCAATGACTTACCCCTGCAAGCCCTTCTCGTCCTTGACAATGCTCCTACCCACCCACCAAACTTGAGGACGACATCCTCGAGGAGTTCAACTTTATAAAAGTTCTCTACTCTCCACCCAACACCACCCCTATCCTACAGCCCATGGACCAACAGGTGATCTCCAATTTCAAGACACGTTTTACCAAACACATGTTCTGACGTTGCTTTGAGGTTACGGAGAGCACAAACCTCACCCTTCGAGAGTTCTGGAAGGACCACTACAACATTGTCATATGTCTCAAAATTATTGATATGGCCTGGCAGGGTGTTACAAAAAGGACCTTGACCTCTGCATGGAAAAAGCTGTGTCCTGAGGCTGTGGCTGAAAGGGACTTTGAAGGATTTAGACCTGAACAGGAAGTGCTGGAGGAGATTGTGTCCCTCGGAAGGTCCATGGGAACTGACGTCAATTCCGAGGAACTGACGACGGAGGAGTTGACAGAATTACACAAGCAGCAACATACGGAGGTTCTGCAGGAGATTGGTACAATCACAGAGGCAGAGGAGGTTATCTCTTCAAGTGAGATAAAGAAAGTGTTGGCAATGTGGGAAAAAGTTTCGGACTTTATTGAAAAGAAAGACCCTGAAAAAGTTGCAACTGGTCGTGCAGCGCCGCTATTTAATGACACTTGCCTAACTCATTTCAGAAACATTCTGAAAGGGAGGAAGAAACAAAGCTCCTTTGGACAGGTTTCTATTGAAACGCCCTACGGATCAAAGTGACGAAAGCGTAGCAAAAAAGAAAAAAACTAGTGAAGAAGAAAATTAAGTTAAGCAAAAGTGAAGTGAAAGAAAAAATTAATACCATACGCTAATCGGCTCCGTCAACATCTGTTTATTTCTTTAGATTCTCTTTTACATGTATGTATGCATTTTGTTTTATTTTGTTTGTATACAATGTTTGTTCATTATAAATACATTATTATAAAAAAATTGGACTGGTTTTTTTGGGGGACTGGTACTAATTTATCTCATTTTAATTAATTTCAATGGGGAAAATTGATTTGAGATACGAGCATTTTGACTTACGAGCTCGGTCATGGAATGAATTAAACTCATATCTCAAGGTACCACTGTATATCTAAATACACAAACATCTTACTTTTTAGTTTAATACCTATATTAAAAATAATGTTTATTTGTGTGTATGTGTTGTGTGTGTGTGTGTGTGTAAATACATAGACACACATTTTTTTAATTTTATACCTATATTAAATATATATATATTCCTGAGCTTCTACTCAGTTGTTATGGTGCATTTTAAAAATAGATATTTAATGACTTTAAACCGAGATAAAATATTAAGTTTTAATGAAAACTAGTTTCAGCCTTTTACAGCCTTCATCAGGTATCCACTAAAGGTAGAACACAATAATAAAAATTGAAGTTACAAAAAACTGAGAATTACAGCCAAAAATGCAGTACATAATTGACACAAAAACGTTGTATTTTTCAAGTTGTTCTATCCAACGCGTCATTGTTTGTTGTGAACTTGCAAGCACGCACACATTTTCTCGTGAACGCTAATATTGAACAACTGCAGCATGGCTATCAGGGATATTGTAACTCAAATTGCTGTTCAAATGTTCAGGATTAAGGAGGATTTCCCTGGACTCTACAATTTTCCTTTCAAACTCATCACTGCAGCAAAAAATGTTTTCGGATTTATCCCAGCAAACTGAGTGACTTTGTAGATCATCATGAGGATTATTTGAGAAAAGAACATGACTGGATAGCGCAGATGCATGTGATCTTTTATAGGAGATGTTTCTCTTATACTCCTCTATACATAGTTCAATAGATTTGTTAGTCTGTCCAAAATAAGGAATATTACAATCACACCATAACTTGTATACACCTGGATATTTCAGGTTGTGATGAATAGGCTTCAGATGGCTTATAAGAGAACGGACTTTAGGAAGTGTAGTGAAATACGTCCTGACGTTGTATTTTGTAATTTTTGTATTTTGTAATACATCCTGATGTTGTAATTCTCAGTTTTTTGTGACTTCAATTTTTATTATTGTGTTCTACCTTTAGGATACCTGATGAAGGCTATAAAAGGTGAAACTAGTTGTATCATTTTCATTAAAACTTAATTTTTTTATCTTGGTTTAAAGTCATTAAATATATATTTTTAAAAAATGCACACACACACACACACACACACACACACACACACACACACACACAAGGGGGGGGGGGGGTACCCTAAAATAACCAGAATCCGAATGTGTCATGCACACATTTTCTAGTTATGGATGATGCTGCTAGGTATTGTGAGTGTGCAGTTTTTCATGCCAGTTTGGCAAGTGGCATCATCCTGTGTGTGTGACCTGGTTCACCGTTCTGGCTGCTTTGTGATTGCACACTATCACAGACTGCAGCTGATTGTGATAGTGTGCAATGAAATCAGCAGAAATGTGGAGTAGTGAAGATTGGTTGCTGCACCATAACAATCCCCCAGCCCACACGCCATTGTCTGTCCAACAGCTCTTGACGAAAAACAACATGAGGGATTGGAAAAACCACCTCCCTATTCATCCAATCTCTCTCTCCGTGTGACTTTTTTTTTATTCCCATGGATAAAGAAAAGCATGAAAAGGGCAATGATTTGATGTGGACGAAGTGAATGAAAAGTTGCTGGAAACCATAAAAAGTATTTCAGCTAAACAGTTCCAGAACTGTTTTTAGCAGTGGAAAAAACATTGAGACAAGTGCATTGACTCACATGGAGAGTACTTTGAAGGGGACTAGAATATGGTATTATAAACTTTAATAAAATTAAAAAAAAAAAAAAAAAAAGAATTCTGGTTATTTTTGGGTACCCCCTTGTATCTATATATATATATATATATATATATATAATATGTTTGTGTATTTCTTCTCTTTCATAGTGGAAAATGGGCCTGGCTTCAACTTGGTCTCTGTCACATGAGACGTGGTAATTATACAGATGCTGTATATGCACTTCAAAATTCTCTACGCATAGATCCTACTGATAGGTAATTTATTTTCCAAAAGTTGAATTTAATTAATTTCTTAAATGATTTTTTTTAGAAATTATGATGGTATCATCATAAAGCCAGCCTTGTTAGCTGAGTGGATTGTGTCTCTTCTCCTATATGCAGTAATTCACTTAAATAAACCTGTCTTAAACCTTTCTGAGGTTTAAGGCTGACTTACAAAAGAAAAAAAAATCCCATTATAATCCCATTTTTATTGTAGAAATAATTTCATGTCATTATAATTTATTTTGTCTATAATTGGAAGTTTTTTATTGGCAAAATTATTTGAAATAATGATAATAGTTTCTCCCTGACATGATGCAATTTGTTATAGAAAGTTTTTCACTTGGTCACCTGGCTTCCACTGCTTAGATCTCAATAAAGGTTGAAACCATTCTGGGTTGTCACCCTACCTTAATGCATGCATGCATTATGGACATCTATATACAAGTAGCCTAGTATATAGTGAAGTATCTTTTTTGCATGTGAAGTATCATGAAGATACTTCATATGCAAATGTTGTGTGCATGCTCTTGAATGAACAATTAAACAAGAATATAATTTCTCGGCAGCTTAATTAATGAAATTTGGTATTTAAGATGTGAGACAACTTTCTCAAGCAGCATGTGAAAGAAAGAACTTGAGTTCAAAGAGTGTTAGATTTGTTCATAGTGTCACAAGTGGTCTTCGTTCAGAATGACTATTTTACTACCAGTTGGTGACAGTGATTATGCCGTGCTTTCTTGGGAAGTATGTAATTATATTGATGTTCCCATTAGAACTGATTACATGCTGAACTACAAGCTGAAAATTATGATCAACTTAGGAGAATACTATCTTTGGTCCCATGGTATCAGTTACTGAATGGAAAAATGCGCAATGTGAATATTTAAAAAAGTGCTTAAATGAGGTGGTATTTGAATGTATCCCTAATGTTTGAAGAATAAGTGGGTTGGGAGTGAAATGGATCTGCAGTCTTATTAAGCAAAAGATCCACAAGAAGAAGCTGATGTGGAAAGAATATCGTGAGAATAAGAGTGAGAGGAGTTATGAAATATAATAAATTTAGTTTAATCCTTTATCCAAGTGTGAGCAAACAAAGTTTGCGCCTGAAAGTATCTTCAGGACTGGGGTAAGGTGGTACAACACCGGGCAACTCGTTGCAAAGGTGGAGCAAGCTAACATCACTTCTATCTCAGTATCTCCCATAATGCAAAACACATCTCCTTGCGGATATGTATAATGTTATGCATTAAGAGAAGGGCCACTACCTAGACTAGTTTCGACCTTTATTGAGGTCTCTTCAGTGGGAGCCAGGTCCAAGTGGAGATACCAGGCAGAAGCATTAGCAAGGTCATCTCTACCTATAGGAGTTGCCAAACTCTGGCAACTCCTATAGCAACGAGTTGCCCGGTGTTGTACCACCTTACCCCAGTCCTGAAGGTACTTTCAGGCGCAAACTTTGTTTGCTCACACTTGGATAAAGGATTAAACTAAATTTATTATAGTCTAACCAAGTGAAAAATAAACTTTCAACATCTTTCTCTAAATCCAGAGTAATTTAATAAAAAGGTGGCAAACCGTTTGGCAACTCCTGTAGGTGAAGATGACCTTGCTAATGCTTCTGCCTGGCTCCCACTGAAGAGACCTCAATAAAGGTCGAAACTAGTCTGGGTAGTGGCCCTTCCCTTAATGCATCACATTATACATATCTGCAAGGAAATGTGTTTTGCATTATGGGAGATACTGAGATAGGAGTGAAGTTAGCTTGCTCCACCTTTGCAACAAGTTGCCTGGTGTTGTACCACCTTATCTCAGTCCTGAAGATACTTTCATGTGCAAACTTTGTTTGCTCACACTTGGATAAAGGATTAAACTAAATTTATTATAGTCTAACCAAGTGAAAAATAAACTTTCAACATCTTTCTCTAAATCCAGAGTAATTTAATAAAAAGGTGGCAAACCGTTTGGCAACTCCTGTAGGTGAAGATGACCTTGCTGATGCTTCTGCCTGGTATCTCCACTTGGGCCTGGCTCCCACTGAAGAGACCTCAATAAAGGTCGAAACTAGTCTGGGTAGTGGCCCTTCCCTTAATGCATCACATTATACATATCTGCAAGGAAATGTGTTTTGCATTATGGGAGATACTGAGATAGGAGTGAAGTTAGCTTGCTCCACCTTTGCAACAAGTTGCCTGGTGTTGTACCACCTTATCTCAGTCCTGAAGATACTTTCAGGTGCAAACTTTGTTTTGCTCACACTTGGATAAAGGATTAAACTAAATTTATTATATTCTAATGAAGTGAAAAATAAACTTTCAACATTATGATTTATATAAAGCTCAGGCCAGAAAAGTAATGAGTATTGTGTGAAAAGCTAAATCTTAGTATGAAAAGAAATTGACTATGCAGGCTAAAGGCAATCCAAAAGAATTTTATCTTTATGCCACAAGCAAAAGAAAGAATGAATGTGAAAGAGTAATTTTATTGAATGCAGATAGTACTCTAATGTCCGAAACTAATGAGATTGTTCACTTAATGAATGCTCACTTTGCTAAGATATATAAATCAGGTGTATGTAACATGGTGCGCACTGCTATTGCTACATTGCATAAAAAGTTAGAGGTGCATGAAAATGAGGTTGAACAGCTGTTGCATAACCTGGATAAGAATTTGTCAAAAAGGGACAGATGGAATATCAGCACATTTGCTAAAGGAATGTTCAACCAAATTGGCTAGGCCTTTCACATGTTTGTATAATTTGAGTCTCAGCTCAGGAATGATACTACAGGAATGGAAGGAATGTATGATAGTTCCATTGTACAAGGGTGGTGCAAAAACTAATGTGTCTAACTACTGACCTATCAGTATCTGTGGTGTGGTAGCAAAGATTTTAGAGACATTGGTAAGAACTTGCATACAGAAATGGGTAGACAAACAAGCTATACTTTTCAGGGAGCAGCATGGGGTTTACTAAAGGAAGGTCATGTTTTAGCAATTTGCTCATATTTTATAACAATTTTATAGCCAAGATGGATAAAGAGAACAGATACACTATGATAATGTTGGATTTTCTAAGGCATTTGATAGGATATCACATGAAAGGTTGTTGTTGCATAAACTGGAGAATATAGGATTAGAATATAATTCTTGACTTGGATCACTGGATATCAAAGAGTGGTATATGGTGGGTGTGAATCTGCCAGATTTAAGGTGACCAGTGGTGTACCCCGGGGTTCAGTCCTTTTGCCATTGCTGTTCACTCCATACATTACATGACATTAGGAAGGATCTAACAGGAGATGTGCAATTGTTTGCTGATGATGCAAAGATAGACCGGGCCATCAAGGATGCTACTGATATCCATCACTTAAAAATGATTTCAATAGGTTGGAAATTTGGGCAAACGAAAATAGCTATTAGTTTACTGTAAATAAGTGTAAATACTTATTATACACTTTGGCATCATGAGATTTCAAGCAGCAGGGTTATGCTACAAGAAACTGATGAGGCTAGGAAACTTGGCATAATGGTGGATAGGAATTTGAAGTTTAGAGGTCACATAGCAAAAGTTGCAAATACAACCCAGAGGACAATTGCGATATTGAACCGAACCCTGACATGTAAGGATAGTAAGTTATTTTGCCTCTTTATAAGGCCGTGATAAGACTACACCTCGATCATTGTGCACAGATTTGATCTCCTGGGTTCCAAGAAGATAAAGAGGCTATGGAAAGGGAGCAAATAAGAGGTATAAAGATTATATCCAAATTATGAGGACAGATTGCAAGTATACAGATTACAAACCCTGGTTAACAGGAGAAAGAGGGTTGATATGATAGAGTCTATAAAACTTCTGAATGGGTGTTATAGTATATGATCTGGAATTTTTTGTTATATGGAAGGTGGGGAGAGAACATGAGGACATCCATGGAAGTTTGTTCACAGTCAAGAAAGAGGTAAGAGCTAAGTTTTTTCTCTCACAGGGCAATGAGTGAGTGTGTAGAATAGTGTTCCTTTAGGGGTAATGAGTGCATCTAGTGTAAACGAATTTAAGGGAATGTATGACAACTTGTTTGGGTCCTTGACTTCCTAGAGATCTTAGATAATAATAATCAAGATCTATTAAAATGTACCAGACTGTTTCAAATTTAATGCAAACTATGTCTACAGTGCTTGTGCCAAAAACAGTTCTAGGTTCAATTGGGATAATGAATAATGTATATATACGAGGGTGGTTTGAAAAGTTCTCAGCCTCGGCTGTAGATGGCAACACTATCGACAAGATTTTTTTTTTCTAAGTTGGTACATCTGTCATAAGTATCCATGTGAAATTGCAAGTCAAGGGGGGGGGGTTGATAGGCAGGCATCAGAGGATAGTGTATGGTTGGGCGGAATCAAGGTGAATGAGGGTGACAAATGGAGTACTCCAGGGGCTCTGTGCTAGGACCACTACTCTTTAATTTGTACATTAATGATATAGTGGAGGATTTGCAGGTGAATATTCACAGTTGTTCACTGATGATGCAAAACTGAGGAGGACACTAGTTAATAAAAGTGATATAGATATTATTGATGCTACCAGATTACAGGAAATTGATGAGGCTCAGGATCTGGGGGGTGATGGTGAATAGAGATATGAATTTCAGAGGACATATTGCAAGAGTTAACAAAATAGCTCAGAGGATTACTTGGATGTTGAAGAACACATTGACAAGTAAAGATAGGAGGTTATTATCCCTCAAGGCTATGATTCAACCACATGTTGACTACTGTGTACAGACTTGGTCACCTGAATGCTAGGGGAAAGGGAGGTGGTGGAGAGGATTCAGAGACAAGTGACCAAGCTCATGACAGATCTATGGAATGGACTCTGAGGACAGATTGAAAGTGTGTGTGGGGGTGCAGAATTTAGCTAACAGGTGGAGGAGAAGAGATATGATAGGCACTTATACGTTGCTAAAAGGATTCCATAAGATTGACACAAAAGAAATTTTTAATACATGGGTAGTAGGGGGGAACACACAAGTGGCCACACCTGGAAGTGGTCTAAGAGTGTGAATAGTGAGTGTTGTGCAGACTAGGTTCTTTACTTGGAAAGTGGTGAATGAGTGGAATGAATTGTCAGAGGTGGTTGTGTGCCCCAACAAAGAATAAGTTTAAAGAGATGTATGATGGCATTGTATTAATAGATAGTGTGGGTCTCTTACGATGAGTCTTGACTTTATGGAGTACATTCTGCTTTCTCTATTTCAATGTTATCCAATTTCGTTCTTGTATCAGACAACTGTAAATTAAAGATTCCAAGAAATTATATTCTTGGTTTAATTCTTTATCCAAGTGTAAGCGAACTAAGTTTGCATGTGAAGTAACTTCAGGACTGGGCAACTTGTATATATAGAGGCTAATGACTTTATGAGGGTGGTCTGTAAAATTCTCGGTCTCGACCACAGATGGCTACACTATTGGCAAGATTTTTTTTTTTCTAAGTTGGTACATCTATCATAATCATCCATGTGAAATCGCAAGTCATTCTATCAAGTAGTTTGTTTTATACAGCTGTCTGAAGCAAAAGTGTCTGTATCCCTTGAAATGGATAAAATTCAGTATTGTGTGGTTATAAAATTCTTTGTGAAAGAAGGTTTAACACCAAAAGAAATTCATTTGAAGTTCATAAAAGTTTATGGGCACTCTTCTCCTTTGTTTTCGACAATTAAGAAATGGGCTGCTGATTTAAACATGGCCGTACCAGCCTTGAAGATGATCTGCATGAAGGACATCCAAAAAAAGTGTAACAATACCAGAAATCATTAATCAAGTGCACAATATGTTATTGGATGACCGGTTAGTCAAAGTGCATGAAATTGCTGAGACTATAGGCATTTCAAAAGAACGTATAGGATATATTTTGCATGAAGAACTGCATATGAAAAAACTTTGCTCAGAGCAGATCAAAAATGCACTTGCATGAAAATCTCTGAACAGTGCTTGGAACGTTTTAACAAGAATAAAACTGATTTTGTACATCAATTTATTACTATGGATGAGACTTGGATTCACTATTACATACCAGAATCCAAACAGCAGTCAAAATAGTGGACAGAAGCTGGTTGTTCAGCGCCAAAGAAAATGAATTCAGTTTCATCAGCAGGAAAGGTCATGGCATCGGTATTTTGGAATGCTAAAGGCATTTTGTTTATTCGTTATCTTGAAAAGGGCAAAACAATAACTGGGGAGTATTATTCCAATCTTTTAACCAGACTAGATGAAAAATTCGTGAGAAAAGACCCAGTTTGCAGAAGAAAAAAATCGTCTTTCATCAGGACAATGCAACTGCCCTCAATGGTGTTTTGGCAATGGGAAAATTACGGGATCTGAACTGTTGGAACATCCACCCTATTCCCCAGATTTGACTCCCTCTGTCTTCTATCTCTTCACAAAACTAAAACTTGCTGATCAACGTTTTTCTTCGAATCAAGAGGTGATTACAGCTGTAGAGGGTTATTTTGCAGATCTTACTGAGAATCACTTCAGGAATGAGATATCGGCACTGGAGCATCGCTGGAATAAATGTATTAGTATTAATGGAGATTATGTTGAAAAATAAAAATAATTTTGAAATTATAAATTTGTTTTTTTATTGTTAGGCTGAGAACATTTCAAACCACCCTCGTATATATATATATATATATATAATACAGTTAAGGAACACATCTCTTTTTCATTTGTTTATAATCATTTCCTTACTTGCAGTTCTATAATTTTATTTTTGTACAAGCCACCTGAATAGAAGTTAACTGTAATAAATGAATGCTTATCAATATATTCATAAACATTTTGTCCATTAAGTTTGAAATGTAATTCTAATGAGAATGAAATGAAACTGCAGTCAGTAGTGACGTATCAGAATGATTGTTTTGTAGGAATTTCTAGCATCTGTGCAAAATAATGTTAGACAGTTGAGAATAATTATGTATTCCAGAATCAAAATTAAATCTTAAACAAATCACATTTATTTGTTTTTAAAACACCATTATTTGACTGGAAGGGAAAAAAGTTTTAATTTCTTTGAAAATAAAATTTTAATATTTTCCAAAAATAAAAGGCTGTTTAATTAGCAGAAAATGGCTAACAGGTTGGAAATGGATGGAAGAAACAGGAGAATACCGGGTTTAATATACATCGATTGCAGTATTTTAGGGAAATACACTTGAAAAAAAAAAGATTGTTCCAAAGGCAACAAATTTGAACAGGAAGAATAATAAGGGTAAAAAAAAATTATTTCAGTTATGCGTTCTAGCAATCTTACAAGAAAATGGTTATATATGGTTCTAGAAATTGTTATGAATAATTCCTTTTCATTTCAAATTCTTTTAAGGTGGAAACAGAAATCCAAAATTTTGGAAAATTCACTATCTTTTCAAATGGTAAAAATGAAGGAATGGAGAGGAATTCAGAGTAGTGTTTATATAGAGATATTAAAGAGAATGTTTTAGATTTTAGACTTTTGAATGCAAGATTATGCACAATAAGATTCAGAACAAACTTTTTAATTTATGGATTATAAATACTCATACACCATCAGAAAAAAAAAAAGAAATGATATGGAAAAGGTGATTGTTTCCTGTAAAATGGAGAGGTTGTATGATTCAGCGCCATCTAATGATAACAGAAACTGTAAGCAAAAATATGAATATATCTTCTAGATGTTTTCCTCCTAAAGACATCCACAAAAGAACATCAATATCCTCAGATGGTACAACCTTTAATCAGATTGATCATGTGTTTATAGATAAAAGATACAGACACATCAAGTATTATGGATGTAAGATTGTGTAGAGGAGCTTTCTGTGATTCAGGTCACTGTCTAGTCAAAATGAAGTATAGGTACAGAATCTCAGCAAAAAAAAGCAACAAAGAAACCAAAGACCATTAAAGTTTAATTTTCAAAAGCTTAAGGAAAATGAAGTTAAAGTCAATTTCCAAACACAAAATTAAAGGAAAAAAAATAGAGGTGGACTGCAAACTTTGTTTGCTTACACTTGGATAAAGGATTAAAACAAGAATATAATTTCTGCATCTTTATTTTATAATATAAACAAGTGGAAAAACTTCCATCTATCTAATCTGGAGTATTTTAGTAATAACGTGTGAAACCGTTTGACTACTTGTATATGGAAATATGACCTCTGCATTACCTTCAACCTTGGTATCACTTCTTGGTCTGGTTCCCACTGTATCGATGAGACCTCAATAAAGGTTGAAACCAATCTGGGTAGTAAATCTTCCAATAATGCATGGCATTATACATGTCTGTGAGGATATGTACTTTTCATTAGGGGATACTAAAGCAAGAGATGTATGGGGGGGGGGTCCGAAAAGTTCTTGGCCTAACAATGAGAAAATAAATTTAGAATTTAGAATTTCAAAATTATTTTTATTTTTCAACATAATCTCCCTTAAAACTAATACATTTATTCCAGCAATGCTCCAGTGCCATTATCCCATCCCTGTAGTTTGTTCTCAGTAAGATCTGCAAAATACCCCTCTATAGCTGCAATCACCTCTTGATTCGAAGAAAAACGTTGACCAGCGAGGAAGAGTTTTAGTTTTGGGAAGAGATCGAAGACAGAGGGAACCAAATCTGGGGAATAGGGTAAATGTTCCAACAATTCAGATCTCTTAATTTTCCCATTGCCAAAACACCTTTGTGGGCAGGTGCATTGATCTGATGAAAGGTGATTTTTTTCTTCTGCAAACTGGGTCTTTTCTCACGAATTTTTTCATCTAGTCTGGTTAAAAGATTGGAGTAATATTCTCCAGTTATTGTTTTGCCCTTTTTCAAGATAACGAATAAATAAAATGTCTTTAGCATCCCAAAACACTGATGCCATGACCTTTCCTGCTGATGGAACCGACTTTGTCTTCTTTGGCGCTGAGCAACCAGCTTCTGTCAACTGTTTTGACTGTGTTTGGATTCTGGTGTGTATCTAAGTCTCATCCATAGTATTAATCTTTAATTTACAGTTGTCTGATACAAGAACGAAATTGGATAACATTGAAATAGAGAAAGCAGAATGTACTCCATAGAGTCAAGACTCATCATGAGAGACCCACACTATCTATTAATACAATGCCCATCATACATCTCCTTAAACTTATTCCTTGTTGGGGTACTCACAACCACCTCTGACAATTCATTCCACTCATTCACCACTCTCCAAGTAAAGAACCTAGTTTGCACACCCTTACTAATCACACTCTTAGACAACTTCCAGATGTGGCCCCTTGTTTTCCCCGCTACTACCCATGTATTAAAAATTTCTTTTGTGTCAATCTTATGGATTGACACAAAAGAAATTATAGAAAAAAGAAAAAAGAAAAAAAAGACATATGATAGACGTATAAGTGTCTATCATATGTCTTCTCCTCCACCTGTTAGCTAAATTCTGCACCCCCACACACTTTCAATCTGTCCTCATAGAGTCCATTCCATAGATCTGTCATGAGCTTGTCTCTGAATCCTCTCCACCACCTCCCTTTCCCCTAGAATGCAGGTGACCAAGTCTGTGCACAGTAGTCAACATGTGGTTGAATCATAGCCTTGTAAAGAGGGATAATAACCTCTTATCTTTACTTGTCAATGTGTTCTTCAACATCCAAGTAATACTCTGAGCTATTTTGTTAACTCTTGCAATATGTCCTCTGAAATTCATCTCTCTATTCACCATCACCCCCAGATCCTGAACCTCATAAATTTCTTGTAATCTGGTAGCATCAATAATATCTATATCACTTTTATTAACTATTGTCCTCCTCAGTTTTGCATCATCAGTGAACAACTGTGAATATTAATATTCACCCTCAAATCCTCCACTATATCATTAATGTACAAATTAAAGAGTAGTGGTCCTAGCTCAGAGCCCCTGGAGTACTCCATTTGTCACCCTCTGATCCTCTGATGCTGCATATCAACCCCCCCCCCCATCCATGCTACCAACCTCTCAATTTCAATATTTAGGAGTGATAATTACAAGGTAACCAAATGAGATACTACAGGTGTAATCAATGCTTTTATTTTTGCTCATATATATTCAGGTCAAAATATACCAATATATAAACTGGTAATTCATCCAGTTGTAAGTTACTAATGTGAAACTTGAATTTCTGCAGGAAGATATGATTTTAGTTTTTGTAAGGAAAATCCTTACAAAAATATTTGGCACAGTGAATGAAAATGGTCTGTGGAGAATTGGATACAATCATGAGTTATATCAACTTTATGAAGAACCCACAATATCCAATGTAATCAACTTCAAAAAGTTGCAGTGCTCAGGACATGTTTTTCATATAAAAAATGACAGTATTCTTTAGACAATTAATGGTAAAATTATTGCTTAAAGACAAAGAAGAAAACCAAGAACAAGATGGATGGACACCATTAGGTAAGATAACATCATATTGCAGCATCCAAACTGGAGAAGTAAGGTTTTGGATAGAGAGGATTGGAGGCAGCAAATACTTGATTTGGACTGTAAAACCATAGGAAGAAGAAGAAAAATTTTCATCAAAGGTTGTTGAACCTACAGTACAATAATACCATGAATGGGCAGAAAGTTGAGGAGGAAAAAGGAAGAAAAGAAGAAATTTCTTAATACTGGATATGAAGATTTAGAAAATACAGAACAAGAGAAATTGCTCCAAAAGACAGCAATAGAATCAACAGAAGAAATGAATGAAAGTGAAGAGAAGTTTATTCTTTTTATATGGAGTTGAACTTTGAATAGCTATTCACAGCATATATTGAGGTAAATGGTGAATTTAGCAATCCCAATTTAATGAAAACAGTTACCATAGAAATATTTGTAATAAATGCACTCAACAGAACTAATGTCTGCATGAAAGAAAGCAGATTGAATTGGTGAGAGATGAGTCTTTAATCAACTTCATTGCATCTTTCTGTACTTTTTGTCTAGTACTTTTGGTGATCTCTTAAGAGCAAATCCAGATAACAGAACAGTACTTAAAATGGTTGGATTAATTTGCAATTTATATAAAGTTAACTGGCATTCATTAGTTGTTTATAGCAAAAGAGAAAATCCAATTTCTTAAAAGTGATATTTGTGCTTTTTTATGCCACAAGAAAGAGAGAGTGGAGATTAACATTAGCCCAAGAAGAAGAAGAAGAAGAAGAATCTCAGCTTGTTCAGTTATCTGGTCAAAAGCAAGACTGGATGAAAGGTTTTTTTTTTTTTTTTTTTTTTTTTTTTTTTTTTTTTTTTTTTTTTGGTTATTGTGTGTGTGAGGAACAGGATTGAGTTTTGGTAGCATTGAATTTAACAATGCTATCAGAACCTCTAATTTCTATTAGAGGTTCTGATAGCATGAGAAAATAAAAATTATCTAATAGAAGAAGTTTTCTTAATTTCATTTATTTTAAATTTAGACATATCACATTTTACCTTCCAGTTCTGAATTTTAATTTAATTTTGGCTGTTACTAAGTAGTGATCAGTTCCTACATCAGCTCCTTGCCTTACTTTAACATCTAAGTGTGAACTCCTAAAATTACCCTTGATTGCAATATGATCATTTGGGGTTTTGGTTTTACCATCTAGTGATAACCAAATCATTTTATTTATATCTTTATGCTTAAATAAGCTTCCTCCTATCACAAAGTTATTCATTTCACATGTTGTATGGTTTTGTAGCAAATTTGAAGAGAGAATTATCGATATATAAAAGGAATAGAATAGATAAAAGAGCAGGACATTGAGGAACTTCAGCATTAATTGCAAAGTTCATGGATAAAGATCTATATACTCTCAGATGTGCATGTACGAACAGACAGAGAGAGAGAGAATGCTGACAACCCAGTTGCAGAAGTTGGAAGACACACCATATGATGGGCACTTCAACAAGTCTCTGTGCTAAACTCCATCAAATGCCTTAAAGATATTAAGAGCAATCACTTGAGATTCTCCAAAATTTTTCATGAGGGGAAAAATATATCAAAATATAAATAAAACAATATGCCTGTATCCAGTGTTAATATATACTTTTGTGTGTACTTCCTATCTACTTTGAACACCCAACCAACCAGGTCAGAGGCACAGTCAATTGCAGTCACATATTGTCCATCATCAGGCTGGTCTCTCTCAACATGGAGTTGAAAATCCAAACCATAGGATCCATTGGGAAAAGTCAAAACTTTTACATAGATCTTTATATAAACATGAACATTTATATAAAGAAAGTGCTGAAGCCCTACTACACAGACCGATTTTAAACCGCAACGATGTTCTTACTATTCCTAAAGTATGGGAAATTGTCATACAAAATTGTGTAAAATAATCTTTATATATGTTAATTTTTATTTTATTTTATTTTTTTATAACACGTCACTGCATGGATATTGAGATTCCATTGTAATCATGAGCCCTAACTGTATATTATTCCTAGTATTGTTTGAATTACTGTACTGATGATGTCCCAAGATACTTGGGATGAAGTATTTTGGGACATTTACGTATTAAAACTTATCACTGTGGTTAGTTTTTTAGTGAATTCACCACAGGTTTCATTATATAAAAATTCTGCTGTATCTTTTGCAAATGGTCACACTACTAGTGCTTTAACCAGCCACCAGTCACCTTTCCATAATTATTCTTCCCTTTTCCTGCTACACAACAGAAGAATTCCCTTGAATTTTCATTATCCTGACTAATAAATCTCTTCTGATATTGCACTTTTTCTTTCTTAGCCGTGCTTGTCACTTTTTAGCCTACATTTTATATTCTTCATGCAGCTGATATCACTACCAATTATCCCTCTGAGTTTTTGGGGAGTTCTATTCCACACTTTAACAGGACCTAAGTAAAGATCAAGACCAGTCTGTTTAGTGGCTCTCCCATAATGAATAGCATTATGCACTTTTGAAAGGAAGTGTGCTTTACATCATAGGATACTAAGGTAATTAATGTCAAGTCATCAGCCTCCATAATTGAATAGCCTAGTTATGAAGCTACTTCACACCCAAACTTTGTTTGCTTATGCTTTGATAAAGGATTAAACAAGAATGAAATTAACCTTGGCAAGGTTAATTTAATTTCTAACCAAATGAAAAGACTTTGTACTCCAAAATCTTGTATTAATTCTGTGACATGCTGCCTAATATAATTATCCTTTAGAAACTCTTCATATTCACTCTCTTAGTTTCTTCATACACAAGTTTTCCTTCATTCTACATAATAAATAATAAAATGAAATAATAAAATTATTAATAATTTTTATTATTAATAAATTTTATAATTTATTATAATAAATATTAAAGAACCAAATTTCACTTCTAATTATCTTTGGACATGTTGATTCAATCAGTGCCATAAACTTAGCTTTGCTTATTTCTGTTACTCCTTACCTTAATATACAAACACAACAGCCCTTTTTCTTTTTGTTTCTTTTTCAGCCTCCACTGGTACCATCTCTCCTTATTCTTGCTTTTCTGTTCATTGCTCTAAACTCTAAAATATAATTTAAAAAAAAAAATTGCATATATTTTTTGTATAACTTGCAAATTTGTACTCTTTGGATCAGTGACGTAACGAGGGTATGAAGTGCCTGTGGCAAGTGTCTAACTTGCGCTCCCTAACCCATAAATGACAAAAATGTTATACGTTTTGCACCTCAAACCTAGTTGTGCCCATGGCGGGGGCCTCCTTCGCCACGTCCTCGTTACGGCACTGCTTCGGATAACTGTTTATAAAAGAAATAGTTTTAGATCCTTTCTATGGAATTTTAAAGATGAAATGAAAATAAAATAATCTAGAATTAATTCTTCAAGAATAGTTTCTTTTTTAAAAAATTGGAAGTAGTTTTTTTTTCCTATCATAAAAAAAAAAATGAACAGTGCTGTCATATAATCTACTAGTTCGAACACAAAGTGATATATATGTAATGCAACAGTTTACAGCAAGAGGAATAATGAAGAACCTAATGCCATTTGCCACATAATTCTTATATACCTTTGTATTTTTCTTGGCATTTCACTTTTTTTAAAAACTCAGTGAGGAGCACCTGTTTTACTGAAATAGAGAATTGAAGAAAATAAATGCTACTGTTTAAAATGTTATGCATTGATAACTTATACAAAAATCAAGTTGTTTCTTTTGATTGAGTATGCACTAAATAAAAGCAACTATTTTCATGGAATAAATAGCCAGAACAATGACTCAGTATTCAGAGTTGTAATAATATCTACAAACAACAGTTTTTACATTTGTGGTAATACTGTATTTATATTTTCATTTTCTTTGCATGTAGGACATGTCAGCAGTATCATCAGAAATATTAAACACAGTTTAAGTGGTTTTCAGAGTGAACACGAAAGAGGGATTTTTTGCTCTTTTCTCTTGACCAAAATAAATTAAGGATAAAGATCCTATACCAAGTGTAATAAGACTTAAATACAATACAAGTAGATTAAAAGTTGTATTTTGCAATTATAGATGCCTTATTTTACCTGATTCATATATGTTTACAGTTACTATCTATCTATATATATATAGCACCATCTCTCTCTCTCCTTGTTCTTGCTTCTCTGCACATTGCTGTAAATTCTAAAATATAATTTTACAAAGAAAAAAAGGACATGTTCATATATTTTTGTATAACTTGAAAATTGCACACACAACACATTCATAGAAAATAATCAGAACAGCATTATCTCTGCAAATTTTATCTTCTTATATCGTTTTATTTGCAGTCATTGCTTGGAGTGCTTAGGTGATGCATATCTTCAACGGGGAAGCTATACAGCTGCTCTGAAAGCTTTTTCTTTGGCATCAGAAATGAGACCTAAAGATTTCTATCCACTACTCCAGTAAGTAAAACTGTCTTTCCTGTTAGTCTTAGTCATAACGTTTCGTCATTTTGTTTTCAAGTTTTTGGGCATAACTTGAAATGTTCAACATGAATGGTGAAAATTAATTTTGCCAATAAGAATTTAAGCATTTGACAAAGACTATGAAAATAGGCAGAAAGATTGAAAACATAACTTCATCCTGAATGGAAAAACATAGAACAATTGAAATATTTCAACTATATAGAAAAGATGGCAGATTAAATATGGAAATATTCAACAGTATAAGCAAAGGTGTGATGAGGTGTTAGTGGAATAAATTTATATGGAATAAAAGAGAAATTAGTCAAAACACTAAAGTAGCTGTGCGCTAGCAGTTTTCAAACTAATTTTAGTTTTGATATGAGTGCTGAGTTAGAAATAAAACTAAGGGAAGTGAACAGATTGCATCTGTTCACTCCCCTTAGTTGATTAGGGAAAATTATGGGAAGTGAACAGATTGCATCTGTTCACTCCCCTTAGTTGATTAGGGAAAATTATGGGAAGTGAACTGATGGTATCAATGGTAAAATCATATTAAAAATGAAGATATTGAAAAGGAGCTTGACATTGCTAGCATTCAGGCATGTGTGATCAGAGCTGATCTCAAATGGTATGGTCACTTAATGGGAGAGGAAAGGTTAGCAAATCAGGTGTTTGATACCAGGATAGGAGGGAAAGATCTAGGTGATTGATGCAGTTAAAAGTGACCTTAGAAGATTGAAATGCTAAAGTAATCATATTGGAAGCCTAACAAATAACAGATTACTTGGGGGGAAAATTGTCAGTTAGGTTGCTAATAAATATATTTATCATGTAGTATTGTCATAGTAACCTGCACTCCCCCCCATCCCCTCACTGGTGCACATTAAGAATTTGATATGATGATGCTTTTCATTGCTTTTGGAATATTTTATTATTATTATTATTACTACTATTACTACTACTATGTGATACCTCTAAGGAGCCCAAGTACTCATCTTGGGAAACTAAACCATACAATCCACTATCTACATTACTTAATCCTCTGCCTGCATAATACATCTACATATACTATGTTACTATCCACTATAACCATTATGACATCTCCTGCCAACTCATTTTTCTCTTTGTGTTTTCTGGCTGATTTGCCTGTATGCAGAATGAAAATCACAAGTTTCTTGGAGAAAACTTGATGAATTAATCCAACTTTATTATTTCTGCACCACCACATTATGCCGAAACAGTGATGATGTGGTGGCGTATGTTTATTTATATATATATATATATATATATATATATATATATATATATATATATATATATATATATATATATGAAAAACAAACATTTGATTGTACTCATTCCTAGAATCTGCCAGTATGACCTGTGCAGCCTTGCTGTTTAGGTTTTCCAGCCTGCTCCACCATCACTGCATGATATTGGGATCCTAATGGATTATGAACCTGCTGGTGTTGTGAAGTCATCAGATGAAAACATTTATGAAGCTATTGACAAACTTTATCTGGTTGAACAAAAGGAATTGTATGAGTAGAGATTTGAATTTATCTAAAAATCTGAACTGCTTGAATTTCATATTCACTGATAGAGCTTATTAGTTCTAGGAACAAATGAAAATTTTTGCTTTTAGAATGAAGCAAGAATATAAAAAGCTCTTCACTAACCACAAGGAATTTTTTTTCCTAATCATCATTGTCTGTTAAACTTGGTGAAACTTGTGGAAAAAAATTGTAAACCATTGGATAAAAATGGACCTGCATTTAATTGTTACCTAATTGTGAGATTTCCAAAAATTTTAGAAGACAAACTTAAGCTGTTTGTATTTTGTAAGCTCATAGCAGAGTGTTAAAAGATGAAAAATTCAGAAAAAGCATTTTTCACCCAAGATAGGACTAGATGTCTCAAGATTCTGAGATATTATTAAAGAGGTTTTAGGCAACAGAAATGCTGAAAATGATAAAGAACTAGTTTGATTGACTTGTAACAAAATATCACAAGAATTTTTTTTATTGAATTGAGGGCTAATCTTACTGAAGATTCACTTTCATTCTCACTTGCACTTTGGTGCAGTGAATGACGAGGCAGGATGAACAGTTTCACTAGAACGTCATGATAATAGAATAATAGTATTAGGAAAAATGGAATGCTGGCGTGACTGAAGGAGAGTACTGTACTTATAAGTACTTGTAAGCATTTTTAGGTTGTGTATTTTTTCATCTATGCTTATTTACATTATGATATCTTTGCTATGGTTATGGTTTTGACACATTTGCAACAAAAAGTGATGTGCTGGTGGTGGGGGGAGGGGAGTTTCACGTGAATTTTCAGTTCATTGTTCTAAAATGAGAATCCTGGTTATAAAATCCATGTTGATCTGTATAATCAGAATTCTTTTAATGATTTGGAAATTTTAAAACTTCAGATACAGACTTGGCTTTGTTTTTCCTTGGGAGACTAATTGATTTTATTGTCTGATCTGCTATATTGTACTGCACTATTGTATAATGTTTTATATATAATGAGTGAGAAAAATCTTTTTTGTTAACATTCTTTAGAGTTGCCACTATTCAGCATCTGTTAGGTGCATATCCAGAAGCTATACAAGTGTATAACAGTATTTTACTCTTGGAGCCATCATATATTCCAGCTTTGAAAGGTAGGCATTGGATTTTTTTTTTTTCTTTTTTGTATGCAGATGCTTATTTACTGTCATGTTTTAGTGAATTGTAAATAAAATTGAATTGTGGGATTCTTTAGTTTATTGGCATATTGTTATTAACAACACAATATCATGATTATTACATGAATTATGTTCTGGTAGAAAGGCTTATACGTTAGCTTTTTCCAGGAAATAACAACGTATACTAAATATTAATTAGAATAATTTTAATGAATACTTTCCTATATTTTGGCAGCATTACATTGGGGATCTGGAATAAAACAATGATATATGCATACAGCCATTAACACTGGGCAAATGAAACTGAAGAAAGGCAACCAAAGTCAGGCCTAGAGGTCCTAAATAGCACTGCTTAGTAGGCTAACTTGGTTGATCTTGGCTGTTGGATTGAGGATGATTGCTTTCCAAATTTCGGGCAGTTTCATGCACCCAAATTCTTCCAGCGTATCCTGTGGTGGATGTCCAAAGCATGGTCAGCAAGTCCCGAGTGGCTATAATGGTGAAACCGAATGTAGTCCTTGTCTGAAATTCTGATATTGGCTGTCCTGCCTGTTTGGATTTTTGTAAATTATTTTGATGTGCCCAAGATATATGGAATGGATAGATTTAGTGTAATCTCTGCTCTGAAAGGGCGGGGGGGGGGGGGGGGTTACAGTTACAGAGTTTTAATATTTTTGAGATTTTGTGGGGATTATATCCATTGGCTACAAAAGAGTTGATAATATGGTGAAGTTCAGTAATTAGGGTACTCCTATCAGAAACCACAGAGGTTTTATTGTGAGTGGTTGGTATAATTTAGCGCTCGTGTAAAATTGGTGATTTTTATCTGTTTTATTGTGTTTTTTCCTTAGAAAATTAGTGTTTTATAGTATATTAGAGTGGATTTTCATGCTTTTATAGTATTTAGTGTCTTTGTAACATTTTTATTGTGATATTGTAGTATTAATTAAACTAAAATGGTGCCAAAAATGCAGAAGAATCAGAACACTAACAAGAACAGCGAAGTATAATAAATTTAGTTTAATCCTTTATCCAAGTGTGAGCAAACAAAGTTTGCGCCTGAAAGTATCTTCAGGACTGGCATAACATTAGACATATCCGCAAGGAGATGTGTTTTGCATTATAGGAGATAGAGATAGGAGTGTTGGTAGCTTGCTCCACCTTTGCAATGAGTTGTCCTGGTGTTGTACCACCTTAACCCAGTCCTGAAGATACTTTCAGGTGCAAACTTTGTTTGCTCACACTTGGATAAAGGATTAAACTAAATTTATTATACTCTAACCAAGTGAAAAATAAACTTTCAACATCTTTCTCTAAATCCAGAGTAAATTATTAAAAAAGGGTGGCACACCAATTGGCAATTCCTATAGGTAGAGATGACCTGCTAATGCTGCTGCCTGATATCTCCACTTGGGCCTGGCTCCCACTGAAGAGACCTCAATAAAGGTCGAAACTAGTCTGGGTAGTGGCCCTTCCTTTAATGCATAACATTAGACATATCCGCAAGGAGATGTGTTTTGCATTATAGGAGATACTGAGATAGGAGTATTGGTAACTTGCTCCACCTTTGCAATGAGTTGCCCTGGTGTTGTACCACCTTAACCCAGTCCTGAAGATACTTTCAGGTGCAAACTTTGTTTGCTCACACTTGGATAAAGGATTAAACTAAATTTATTATACTCTAACCAAGTGAAAAATAAACTTTCAAGAACAGCAAAGTAGTGAACAAGAAGGTTTTCTCTACTAAAGACAACATTGAAGTGGATATTCAGCGACAATGTTTCTTTTCTTCTTGTTGTCTGCCTGCTTTATCCTTCTCACCAATTTCTTTGTCTTGGTTGCCGATTTCGTTTTATCCTCAGAATTCCCTTCCTGGGCGATGTGTATGAACTCGGCCGAATGCGATGACAATCTTTTATATATATTTTCTCTCTCGGTAACTTGAAAAATGAACACGATACAATAAGATTTATGTTAGGTTTTAAATCTCACCTAATGATCTTTCTCTGGGTCTTTTTTTCTGCCATTTTTGCTTCAAACACGTGTTTTGCTAATCTTTTATCTACCATTCTGTATAATTTATCATACCATCTTAGATTAGCTCCACTTAAACACATTCTTGAATAGTAATTGATGTCATTTGTTTCCTTGGCTTTTTCTCACAACTCTTATATCTGTGCTCTCTATCACTGATTATTTATTTTATTTGTAACTCAACCTTCCAGTGTAAAATAAAATTGAATACTGCTAGCATGATTATTTGGCTAATTTCTCTCTCTCTCTCTTTCTTGTTCCCTATAAATTTATTCAACTAGTTCACATACCCCTTTTATTTATTTTATGATCTGTTTTTATATATAACTTTCTATTTTCAAAAATTGTATATTTCAAAATTATATATAACTTTCTAATTTTTAAAAATTGTGTCTAAACACATAAAATCTGTCCTGTTCATTTAGTTCACTACTTATAATGCCATTGATTTTTTCTGGTTCCCAGGCAATTTCTATACTTTAAGTCTTTTGTTAATACTGATTTTGAAACTATCACAGTAATTCTTTAGTTTGCTAAAGACTAGAAAATTTATAGTAAATTTATTTAAGAATATAATATCATATCCCTAAAGTTTACTCTATGAAGATGACATCATTCTCTTAAGCTAAGCTTAATATCTGCTATTAAGATATTGAATTTAGTACCACTTTGTATCTTTAATGGAACCTGGGACATATTGATAGAGTATGATATATGCAGGCACAACTAAATATTTATCGAAATTTAGCAACAGATATTTCATACAGAAAATAAGAGTATATCATCAGTGTAGAATGAACAAGCAATTTAAATGAGGCATAATACAAGTTAATACCACTTTTTTTATGATGTAGTCCATATAGATTATTATCATTATTATTACAGGCTGCTTCAAGGAGTCCTTAGACTCGTCAAGGGAGGCCCAAACATCATGTCAAGAACTATCCAACATTTGTGCAGTATCTATCATACTTTGCTTTGAACTCATTCACAGTCATGGCACCCACAATAGACTTCAACCTATTCCACTCATTCACTCTTCAAGCAAAAAAAATCTAATTCTAACATCCACATCCTTAATAACTACACTCATACTCAGTTTCCAAGGATAGCTCCTAGTTCTCCCACCACCAGACCTGTTCTGAAAAATATCCTCTGAATTAATCTTGTAAAAACACTTCAGTAATTTGTATGCCTCAATGATATGTCACCCATTTTTTGCTTATCAACCAGTTTCTGTAACCTACCAATCTTCAACCTATTCTCGTAAGGTTCATTCCATCGCCTCTGGATCCTCTCCATCTCCTCCTCCTCATCACCTAGAAACCCTCATGCCCAGATCTGTGCGCATTAGTCAAGATGAGGTCTTATCAAGGCTCAATAAAGAGGAACAATAACTTGCTTGTCTCTGCTCATCAACCATATCAGTAACCAAATGATCTGATAAACTGCTTATCCACTTTTGCTATGTGCCCCCCCCCCCAAACTTTAACTCCCTGTCTACTAATACTCCCAAGTCTCTGACTTTGTCCATTTCCTGGAGTACAATTCCACCAATATGGTATACAGCTGGGCAATCTTTTCACAAAATGCATAACCTTACACTTTGCCACATTAAACTGACATCTATTCTCCTTTTCCCAGTTTGCCAATCTATCCAAATCATCCTGCAAAAATTGATGATTGAGGGAAGGTGAGGTGAGATCCCCTTTTGCGAGAGAAAAGGCACGACTAATTTTTGGCAGCATTGAAGGTGACTCTTCTCCCACTGAAGGATTTATATGGGGTTGCAGATGATCAATGTCTGGGCATTACATGGTTTGTCAAAGGAGTAGAATGAAAGTGCTATCATTGGCAAAGCTATGGATGGGATTTGTAGTGATTGAAAATAGGTCATTTATGTATGATAGAAAGAGAGTAGATGAGAGAACAGAATCCTGAGGCACCCCTGCATTTGTGGCAAAGCTCGAAGAGAGTGCTGTCCATCATGACGTGCAGTGACCAGAGAGAGAGAGAGAGAGAGAGAGAAAGCTGGCTATTCAGTTATGGAGGGTGGCAGGTAGACCAAACGAAGGTAATTTGCAAAATAGGAATTGATGCCTAACATGATCGAAACCCTTGGAAATGTCAAGGGGGACAGAACACATTTCTCTGAACCTTTCCATGGTACATGTCCAGTGGTAAGTAATGCAGGCTATGATATCAGCCATGGATTTTTTCATGCTGGAAAGCAGGCAAACCGGCCATTAGAACACACTCAATTAACAGACATAATAACACTGGCCTCATAGACTGAGTTGCTTCGGCCATAAATCCACCATATTCGGCCATAAATAAACTAAACCAAATCAGCCATGGATCTGGATTGGTAGAATGCATGCTGTGGTCGCTTATAAACTTTTGAGCTTCTAGGTAGTGAAGAAGTTGACCATTGTTAACTTTCTCCATTATTTTGAAAGGATTGTGGTGATGACAATTGGTTGGTAGTTAAATGGTAGATTTTTATCTCCCTTTTTTTGGAATGGGTGGGATATATGTTAGTTTCCATGAGATGGGATAGGTGCCAGCTGAATATAGAAGATTGAAGAAATGATAGAGGACAGTTGTTAGCTCTGGAGCACAGTGTTTGAGTACAGTAGCAGAGATTCCATCAGGACCAGACAACTTTGTACTGTTTGGGTTACTTAACATTCTTCTTATGTCTTTCTGTTGAAAGGCTACAGGATGTATATGGTGCTCAGTTGCTGGTATGGAAGAATGGGATTTGCCATCATCATCTCTGCAGGAGTTAGTGAGTGATGGGAATGCAGTTGAGCAGAAGTTGCATCCAATGACGTTTGTGAGGAACCACAAGGCGCAACTACCATTTGAACAAGAGAAGAGTTTTTTGCTATTGGCCTTTATGAATTTATGGTTAAGTATTTATGGCTGTAGATCCGTGTGTTCACGGGCCAGTTTGCCTGCTTGCGGGATGAAAAAACCCTGCTATCCACACCCAAGACCGGCTAACTTGGCTATGACTGAGGAAGATCCTTAAGCTCCTCACGTCGGCGATGGGAATCGAACCCAGGACACTCCTTCCCCAGGCATATGGTTGCGAAGCGCAAACCACTAGGCTAACTGCGCAGATATAACATTTATATTAATGAAATATTAATGCAGTGGAACGCCTTAAACAATCCAGGTATAGAAATTTCCTGGAATAGCAAAATAAATGCTCTATTATTTGCAGATGATCAGGTAATAATATCAAATAAGGAAGACAATTAACAATGAGCAATATATAATTTAAACATTATAGTAGAACAGTTTGGAATGAAAATATCCATAGATCAAACTAAAACAATGGCATTTTGTGGACAAACTCCAGTTAGAAGTAAAATACTTAGTAATAATAAAATAATAGAACAGATAAATACTTTCAGTTATCTTGGATGTGAAATGTTATATGAAAGAGAAAAGGACATAAAATTAAAATCTTCAAAATTTTTACAGATTATAGGCCTGATAAATAGAACACTCAATCCAAATATAGTTCAAAAAGAAACATCTTGGAAATATACAGTACTTTAGCAGTGATCACGTTATTATATGGTAGTGAAATTTGGGCAATAAACAAACAAAGAATAAAAACAAGTGAAATGAGATTTATGAGAACTGCAAAATACACATTATTAGACCAAAAAGGAATGAATGAAGATATTTTAAAAGAACTAAAAACAAAATCAATAGAAGAAAACTAAACAATTATAAATGTATAGAACATGTAAACCAAATGGCCAACACCCCGATATCCCAAACAGACCAATAAGGTCTATACCCATAATTAGCATTATGATGATGATGATTTTTATGGCTATGTGCCTATTTTTGTTTAGGAGTACCTCTTTTATGATGTCATTGGCTTTTTACTCAATTTTTAGGACATTACTAATGTTTTAAAGATATAGATATATGAAGAATATAAGAAGGAATAATTTTGGACATACCTTTTTTAGGGCGTTCCCAGTTGTCTTCTTAGTGAGTGACACCTGGCATATAACAATATTACTGAAGTGTGACTTGAAAGGAAGGGGGGGGGTTGGAAATGTGGAGATAGAGAGATGTAGGAGAATTACAGGTAAGACACAACATATGTGAAATTTAAAACCCAGGTTTCAAGGGTGGGCTGTGAATTCTTTGGGAAGAAGGCAAAAGAAATTTTGGGGGAATGGAGAAGGATAGAAAATGATGAAACAAGATTAGGGGTCATAATTTTCTATCCTTGCCAGAAAATAGGCAAAATAGTCATAAAAATTAATATTTATTTAGAAGAGTAACATGGAAATTTTCCAGAAATAATATCTATAATAATAAGTTGTACTAGTATCATAGGTGCATAATTGAAACTTGTCAACTATTTTACACTAATCACTGAGTGGTCTAGTTGCTTTAGGAAATAATTTTGCTGATCATATAATTGAAGGTATAGTTACATTATATACAGAATACTATGACAGTACTACGTGTATAAATAATATATATATATATATATATATATATAATTAAGAAAATAAAAAGTTTTTTCCCATCAATTATGACATTTAAGATCAGAGTGATTATTATGTAAAATTTTGTAGGCTTAGCTGAAACATTTTTATCCCAGGCTCAGAATTATTTAAGTCAAGGTTGTTTTGGAAAATCTAGAGATTGTTTTCAGAGTGTCTTAGAGATCTTAACAAGGTAAGATGTTTTAGGATATCTGCTATTTTGGATTATCAGATTATCTTATATTATTTTTTTTTATTTTTATCAATTTTGAATTTTGAATAAATTTTCGCACTATTAAAGAACTGTAGCCTTGTTTACATAACAAGCAGTGATTTTACTTTTGTTTTTGTGCTATGTTATTTTCTACATGAGGCAGTAGTGTGCTTGCATAAGAAGTTTTTATTACCAAAGAGGAAGTTGATATATTGAGAGAAAAAAAACAAAACAGTGTTGTATGTGAATTAGAGAAGAATATGTTCTTAAAGTTGAAAGTTTAGGGGAGGAATTCTTAAGCCAAAAAAGGTGGAAAGCATGTTATGAGGGGAAACAAACAATTACCCCAAAATAAACACATGAATTTCTTTCAAAGGAAGCTAATTTGGAGTGTAAATAAAAAGAATAAGAAGAATTAAATAGCTTTTCCCAAAGCAATGGAGGGTTCTTTTTTATATGTCATACATGAAATTTATTCTACGAGGTAGGTTCCAAAAGTTTCCTGCCTGACATACAAAATTCGCATCGATTTTAAAATGCTGTGCATGACAGATAGCACATCTGTGGGGAGGTTAGCACATCAATTTCAACTCTCTCCCTGCATCATTCAGTTGGCATGTGGCATGCTAAGTGGCTGTAATGTTAAAAATTGAGTACCGTGCTGTGATAAAGTTTTTCACTAAAGAAGGGCTTTCTCCAAGTGCTATCAAACAACAATTGGGTGGTGTTTATGGGGAAGCTTTTCCCTTCATATTCTATCATGAAGGAATAGGCTAAACAGTTTCGCCTAGGAAAAGAGAGCATCAAAGTGATCCTCGTGATGTCAGCCTGTGGAACTGATGACTGAGAAAAATCTCTCTCTTGTTGAGGATGAACTATTCAATGACAGACAGCTGAAGCTCAAAGAAGTCTCGGCAAGGTTGGGGCTTTCTATAACAACTGTCTTTCACATGATGAAGGTAAGTGCAAGATGCGTGCCCTGACTTCTCTCTTCAATTCAAAAGGAGCATCGTGTGATCTGTTCCTGCAAGTTTTTAGAGCTGTGCCAAGGGAATCAGAGAGAAGTGCTTGAATTCATTGTCAGTATGGATGGCACCATGGTTCTCATGGTTATTATGACCCTCTTTCCAAAAAGGAATCCATGGAGTGGTGCAAAGCACTGCCGAGGAAAGCCAAAATCACTCAGTCCACCAAGAAGATCATAGCAACAATTTTTTTGGGACTGCCAGGAAATTCTCTTGATTGACTGCAAGGAAAGGAATACCACCCTGAATGCAGAATATTATGCTTCACTTCTGCACAAACTGTGTGGCGCCATAAAAAAGAAGAGGCGAGGAATGCTTAGTCATGGTGTTTGCCTGCTTCATGACAATGCTCCAGTCCATATAGCTATTGTTGCAAAGGCTGCACGAAGGACTGTGGCTTCTGGGAGATTGAACACCCACATAGAGCCCAGATCTAGCACCTGGTAGATACTGCTACCTCTTCTCAAAACTGAAGAAACACCTTCGAGGAAGAAAATTTGCAGATGATAGCGAGGTGAAAGATGCAGTTTTAGGCCATTTTGCAGACAAAAGTACAGACTATTTTGTCAAGGGCATAGAAATGTTAATTCACAGATGTGAAAAGTATAATATTCTGCATTCAGGGAGATTATGTTGACAAGTGACACAGTTGTTTTCTTTCTATCACCTCTAAAAGTTAGTCAAGCTGGAAACTTGTGGAATCACCTTCATAGTTAAATACTGTAAACTCTGAAGCAGTTGTTCTTAACCAGTGTTCCCTGAACACTTGTGTTCCGTGAACTGGTTACAAGTGTTCCTCTAGTGAAAGATGTCACATGATACAGTTCTGAGTGTAATTGGTTACTCTGATCCTAACAACTGAAGATTGCTTTGTGATTTGACTTCTAAACCAATAAAATATCATTTATAGGTACTATTTTTAATGTGTAAAAATTTAACTATATTGGAAGAAAAGATTTCAAGTTACTTTCCTTTCTTAAATACACACAGTTATGACTGGATACGAAATCCATTTGACACAGTTAATCCATCGAGTTGTGAATTTTCGTTACAAGGAGAACAATTAGTTACCTTGTCAGCGGATCATACTCTGAAAATGGAATTATCTGAAATAACTCTTGAGGAATTTTGGATTTTTGTCCAAGCTGAATACCCAGCTCTCTCCACAAGGTCAATGAAAATTTTGTTACAATTTTCAACGTTGAAAGTTTATTTTTCACTTGGTTAGAGTATAATAAAATTAGTTTAATCCTTTATCCAAGTGTGAGCAAACAAAGTTTACACCTGAAAGTATCTTCAGGACTGGGGCAAGGTGGTACAACACCAGGGCAACTCGTTGTAGAGGTGGAGCAAGCTACCAACACTCCTATCTCAGTATCTCCTATAATGCAAAACACATCTCCTTGCGGATATGTCTAATGTTATGCATTAAGGGAAGGGCCACTACCCAGACTAGTTTCGACCTTTATTGAGGTCTCTTCAGTGGGAGCCAGGCCCAAGTGGAGACAAGTGGAGATACCAGGCAGAAGCATTAGCAGGTCATCTCTACCTATAGGAGTTGCCAAATGGTGTGCCACACTTTTTTTAATAAATTACTCTGGATTTAGAGAAAGATGTTGAAAGTTTATTTTTCATTTGGTTAGAGTATAATAAAATTAGTTTAATCCTTTATTCAAGTGTGAGCAAACAAAGTTTGCGCCTGAAAGTATCTTCAGGACTGGGGCAAGGTGGTACAACACCATGGCAACTTGTTGCAAAGGTGGAGCAAGCTAACTTCACTCCTATCTCAGTATCTCCCATAATGGAACAAGCTACCAACGTTCCTATAGTATATAGGAGTGTTGGTAGTGGTATAGGGTAGTGGCCCTTCCCTTAATGCATAACATTAGACATATTCGCAAGGAGATGTGTTTTGCATTATAGGAGATACTGAGATAGGAGTGTTGATAGCTTGCTCCACCTTTGCAACGAGTTGCCCTGGTGTTGTACCACCTTGCCCCAGTCCTGAAGATACTTTCAGGTGCAAACTTTGTTTGCTCACACTTGGATAAAGGATTAAACTAATTTTATTATACTCTAACCAAGTGAAAAATAAACTTTCAACATCTTTCTCTAAATCCAGAGTAATTTATTAAAAAAAAGGGTAGCACACCATTTGACAACTCCTATAGGTAGAGATGACCTGCTAATGCTTCTGCCTGGTATCTCCACTTGGGCCTGGCTCCCACTGAAGAGACCTCAATAAAGGTTGAAACTAGTCTGGTTAGTGGCCCTTCCCTTAATGCATAACATTAGACATATCTGCAAGGAGATGTGTTTTGCATTATAGGAGATACTGAGATAGGAGTGTTGGTAGCTTGCTCCACCTTTGCAACGAGTTGCCCTGGTGTTGTACCACCTTGCCCCAGTCCTGAAGATACTTTCAGGCGCAACCTTTGTTTGCTCACACTTGGATAAAGGATTAAACTAATTTTATTAAATTTTTAACGTAATATTTGTGTGAGCTTCGTTTCTCAATATTAACCAATATAAAAACTAAAAAGCGTGAAAGACACTAATACAGACAAAGAGATGCTGGTAATTATATCACATATTAGACCTGATATTGCTGAAATCTGCAAAAGCTGACAAGCTCAAGGATCACATTTAAATAAGTTCCATTTTTATAAAAGGTAAGTCCATGCATATTTTTATTGTTAGCATTATGACCCTAATGCTTTTGGTGTTCCCCAAATTATTCTTAAATCAAAAGTGTTCTGTGACTTCAAAAGAGTTAAGAACCACTGCTCTAAAGTATCAAACTTTTTGTGCTCGAGGATAAGGAAAAAATTTCCAGATGGGGGAAACAAAAAAAAAAGAAAGAAGGAATTTTAAAATTATCTTTGTGTTTCAAAGAACAAAAAAGGAACTGGTTGATATGTTAAAGAAGAAATAGATTCTTTCTTAAGAAAGGTTATGCACAATTTTTTTTTTCAAAAAAAAAAAAACAGGTATGAGTTAACTAATTATATTTAAATGGCTATTGTTGAGAGTGGAAGAAACTGTACTTTATAAGTTTGAAGTTAATTGCTTTTGTATATGTATTCTCAACAAATCCTGTGATCTCGAAGAGATGACAAGAAATCTTTTCTGGTGTTTGTTCTTTAAGGCCTTTTTCTCTTTAGAAGATAAGTTTTAGTTATGATGTTGATTCATATATGCAAAACTTGCAAAGCAAACATTTTTTACACACACACTATTACATCCATGTAATAGCTAAATTTATACTAATGTTATTTGTTTGCAAATAAAGAGATTAATTTTGAATCTTCTTTGTCTCTCACTCAATCTGTTTAGCTAACTGATTTTTATAATAAAATCCCAGATTCAAATCTGTGATATTAACCAAAAAGTTAATAATCTACTCTGGTATATAATTACCACGACAAGCAAAAACATGATTAGCAAAAGAAGCATTTTAAAGACAGCTGTTTTTTTATGGAAATCTTTAAAGTTTTAATATTTTAAATGGGTTAAAGATATATTTACAAAACTATAATGGTGTTAACTTCTGAATTTTTTTCTTCAAATGTGACTGAAGAATCAAGGAAAAGCAATGATTTAAGAAAGGAAAGTATTTTGTGTTGAATACTATGGCTACTCCTTCGAGTAGCCATAGTATTCAACACAAAATACGAGGCTAATCTTCTTGAATGGCAGTCAGTCTCAAGTAGAGTAATGTGGGCAAATATGAGAATGGGAAACTGGACAATGAGACTTATTTGTGCCTATGGTCCCACAGAAGGTTCTACTAAGGTAGAAGTGGAGGAATTTTTTGAGGCTATAGAGAAAGCAACTGACACAATGAAAAAGGAAAAGTTGGTCCTTGTTGGGGATCTAAATAGCAGAGTAGGAAATGATTGTGAGACATACAGAAATATTTTGGGAAAATTTGGAGAAAAGTGCAAAGCTAATAATAATGGCAAATATCTGTTGGATTTCTGCTCAGGACATGGACTGGTTAATACTAACGCCATGTTCCAACATAAAAATGTGCACAAATTCACATGGAGAGAAGAAGCAAGGAATAAGAAAAGTCTCATTGACTATGTTATTATTGATAGTGATGTTTTCTCCGTGGTGCAGGACACCAGAGTGTACAGAGGATTTGAAATTGGAAGTGATCACTATTTAGTCTCGAGCAGGATAAAATTGAATTTCGTATTCTCAGATTGAAGAAAAAATGAAAGAGTTTGAGAACAGGAACCAAACCTTGGAGATTCAGTGGCAAGCCTTGAAGAAAACCCTGATAGATTCAGCCAGAGAGGCATGTGGTGAGGTTGTTTACAAGGATAGAAAAATCAGAACTTCATGGTGGACACAGGAAGTTAAAGAGGCAGTGAAGGAAAAGAAGAAAGCATATCAAAAGTTCCTGGCAAATAAGTCAGCTTGTGCACTTAGAGAATACAGAGACAAATGTAAGAAAGCTAAACACTGTGTAAAACTAGCTAAACAAAAGTCATGGGAGGACTTTGGCAAGAACATAGAAAATAAATATCAAGAAGGTGGTAAGATATATTCTGGAGGTTGTTGAAGGAGCTTGGAAATGGAGGAAAGAGTGCTGTAAAAGGAGTTAGAGATGATAAAGGTTACATGAAAACAGGAGAAAAGATATCCTTGAAGTATGGAGTAAATAAATCCTAGACTGGATTGGAACTCATGTCTTTCCATCTCAAGTTCATCATTGATACCAACTGAGCTATGGAGGCTCCTAGTGATGTATCTAATTTCTGTTTGTGTTTATGCTGCAAATGTTGAAGTGGATGTGAAAATGATTTGGAGAAATTTTTATTTTGTTTTATTTTATTTTAGTTTTGGTTTGAGGAAGATTTTTTTAAAACCTCAGTGACTGTAATTGTTTGTTATTCTATTCGTGGTCATTTTTTAATTAGTCGAAGAAATTAAGGAGACATAGTAAGAAGAAATAGATATGTGGCCATACTACCCTTACAGAACGTACCTAAGCTTCTTGCCAAAATGGACTTCAGTGGTGTCCCTCACATACTAACTCAAACTTACCTTCCAGCATAGATTTGTCTGAATATATAGCAGCAGAATTATACACAATCAGGGCTGTTGTAACCACTTTATTGCTGTACTTTCAAATGGAGGAGTTTTGGTTTACCAGAGTATGTTTAGTATGCCCTTTTGCTCATGCTGCATAGAAATGGAAAAGAGACAAACCCTGCCACAGGAAGCTGAGGTAAGCAAGATGGCATTTCATTTAGTGAGCATCTATCCTAGAAAAGTTGGTAATGCAACCAACAGAATGTTGATTCTCTTAACAACAGAGACAGATGTTTCTGCTGTAAGGCAATTAATGTTTCTAGTGTAGAATTCCTTAATATTTAATTTTCATATATTCCACCTTAAAACTTTTATAAAATTAGATAATATTATAAAAACAAATACTGTTATAACAAACTTTCAAAAATTATGAAAAATTTCTTTCCACTGTAAAAAATTATTCCTTTAATTTCTACAAATTTGTTATAATAAGAGCCCATTATATAGATGTTTTGCTGCATTAACCATCTTTGATAACTTATCAATAAATAAGAACTAAGTTAAATATATTTTTTGTAGGTATTATTTCTGGGAAAATTCCCATCTTACTCCAAGTAAATATTATTTTTATGGCTATTTAGCCTGTTTTTGTTTAAGAGTACCCCTAAAATTATCCAGGATGGTGATTTCATTAGGTGTGAGGTTATAATGTGATAGATTTATAATAGAATCGTTTGGTGTAGGTTGTGTGGTAGCATTATCCGAGGGGTTGGAAGCTGTGCTTTTGTTGTTATGAGGGGTCTGTTAGGGTATTCCATTTTTTTGTGTACTGAGTTTCGATTAATTGTGTGTAATCTGATATGTGATTGGGCACTTTCTGAAAAAAACGCCCATTCGTTTGGGGTCAGTAATGTTTTAATCTGTTTTTTGTTTGATGAACGTATAAATATATCTGTTTTTTTTCTTTTTAAATCTCATGTTTAGGACCTGTTTTATGAGTGCTCTGGATGCCTGGTAACAAATTTTTTTGTTTCGGGGGAATTGTGCTGTTGCCGCATACTACAGCGAATTTTGGGATGATGTTGCGATCGAGACAATTTTTAAGTAATTTAATGTGTATTTTTTGAACGATGTATTTTAGGATGGTTTTTTGGTATGTTTCTTTTGTGAAGTTTATGCAATCATTGAATGTGTGCTGTGAGATCATGACATAGGCTTGTGTTAGTGTGTGTGCTAAGTGGCACTATTTTAAAGTGTTTCATGAGTGGGGAAGTGGGGGTGGGGATTGAGTAGAGAGCCAATGGTTGAGGGGTTGTTGGATTACAAAACACAAGTTATTATAAGTGTTAAAGGAGTACCCCTCCTAAAGGGGTACTCCTAAACAAAAATAGGCTAAATAGCCATAAAAATAATATATTTTGTTATTCAGAACAACATCTTGTTGCTCAAATACCCTGCATCATCTGTTTTACATTTTGTAGATCATACAAACCTTACTTAAATTGAACTTTATTATTCATTCTGTAAGGAACCATTTATACCTGGATGCCATGGGCAATTCATGAACAGTTGTAAACATATACTGCATTATTACCGTGGGTGGACATAATCCAAAAACCCTACTCAAGATTGAAACTCTACTCCAGAAATTTAGAAACCCTACTCAAGGTTGTTTATATAATACTTTTTTCAAATTACTTTCACAAAAAGTAGTGTGAGGACATCAAGCATAATATCACAGTGGGATTTTGTCGCAGAGATTCCACTATGAATATATTTTCATTCTCAAATTCCATTTAAATTAAGAACAGTCAACAGCCTGAGCTTTCTCTCTGTATGTTAGAGGACAGAAGTGCTATAACTTAGCCTGTCAGGTTGTTAATATGTTGATACATAGAGAAAGCTCAGCTGTTGACTGTTCTTAATCCTAGTGGAATATCTACAGATATGAGGTGATTATGCCTTTGTGGATTAAGATGTAGATTAAAATCCTTTATAAGGATTTTAAATTTAAAGGTGATTTATAATTCAAAGAGTGTTTTATGGAATGAAAAACTATGAAAATGGTATGGTTTTTCATTAAAAAGCAAAACAGCATGAGAATACATACAATTAATAGATGGAATTAGTCTAACAGACTTGGTTTCTCCATCATTTTTTATTTTGGTTTAACCAATAAGAATACAATTTGGTCGGCTAAATCACAAATTACCAGCCCATCCTCGTTCGTTCAGTATCCAAGTAGATACCCAACAGGGTGCACCACGAGAAGGTGAGGATTGGACATTAGGTTAGAAGCCCTGGTTGGTTCTCCGCATTCCTTTAAAGGCTATGTGGAGGTTTCCTCTCAGTTATACAGCTTTGACCCTTAAGCACCCCCTGAAAGAGTTTGAGAACAGGAATCAAACCTTGGAGATTCAGTGGCAAACTCTGAAGAAAACATCGATTGATTCTGCCAGAGAGGCATGTGGTGAGGTTGTCTGCAAGGATAAAAAAATCAGAACTCCCTGGTGGACACAGGAAGTTAAAGAGGCAGTGAAGGAAAAGAAGAAAGCATATCAAAAGTTCCTGACAAATAAGTCAACTTGTGCTCTTAGAGAATACAGAGACAAATGCAAGAATGCTAAACACTGTGTAAAACTAACTAAACAAAAGTCATGGGAGGACTTTGGCAGGAATATAGAAAATAAATATCAAGAAGGTGGCAAAATATTCTGGAGTTTGTTGAAGAAGCTTAGAAATGGAGGAAAGAGTGCTGTAAAAGGAGTTAGAGATGATAAAGGTAACATGAAAACAGGAGAAAAAGATATCCTTGAAGTATGGAGTAATTACTTTGAAAAACTGCTTAATAAAACAACCAGTGATCACAGCACAGTGGTAAAAAAACACTGACCAGGCATGCAGTCAGGAATACATATCCATACTTGAAGTAGAAAAAGCCATCAAAGGCTTGAAATGTGGAAAGGCAGCAGGAGTAGATGATATTCGACCAGAAATGCTGAAGTATGGTGGTATAAGAGTCTTACAGTGGCTGTGCTGCATAGTTCAGAAAGCCTGGACAGAGGGACGAATTCCTGATGATTGGAGTAGAGCTCTCATAGTACCCATATATAAAAAGTGAAATAAAACTGAATGTGAGAATTACAGAGGTATTTCCCTACTGAGTGTTCCTGGCAAGATCTATGCAAGTATACTTGAGAAACGGTTGAGAAGAATTGTGGAAGAAAAGCTTGGTGAAGAACAAGCTGGATTCAGGCCAAATAGAGGCTGTCAGGATCAGATCTTCACTTTACGACAAATAGTCGAGAAAGCATGGGAATATAACAGAGATCTTTATTTAAGTTTTGTTAATTTGGAAAAGGCATATGACAAGGTGCCAAGAGAGAAGCTATTCAATATGTTACAGTTGTATGGTGTCAGTGGGGCATTATATCAAGCAATACTTAGTCTTTATTTGAGTTGTAAGTCAGCAGTTAGAATTGAAGGAAATACAGGAAGATGGTTTAATATTAAATCTGGTGAGAGACAAGGATGTACATTATCGCCTCTGTTATTCATTATCTATATGGATCACATTATGAAGGAAAGTGGTATTAAACATGATATCAAAATTGGAGATGTTAATGTCAGCTCTTTGCTTTATGCGGATGATGTTATACTTCTAAATAAATCCGCTGCAAGTCTGCAAGATTCTCTGACTAAATTGAATAGTTGTTGTAATAGATATGGTATGAAGGTCAGCAATAAAAAGACAAAGACAATGAAAATAGGCAGAATCATGAATATGTCAACTTTGTTGTGAATGGAGAACCTGTGGATCAAGTGAAACATTTCACTACTTAGGCACGATTTTTATTGAAGATGGTAAATTAAATATAGAAATAGACAACAGAATCAGCAAAGCTGGTATGGTAGGAAGTCAATTGAATAAATTCATATGGAATAAGAGAGAAATTAGTCAGAACACTTAATTAGGTGTATACAAGACAGTGTTCAAACCAGTTTTAACTTATGGATCTGAGAGCTTGGTCAGAAGTAAAACACTTGACCAAAGACTAGAGACTGCAGATATGAGAGTCCTGAGAAAGATTATAGGCATGAACAGATGGCATCAATGGCAATATCATATTAAAAACGAGGATATTAGGAAAGAACTTAATATTGTCAACATCCAGGAATGCGTTAGCAGAGCTAATCTCAGGTGGTATAGTCACTTAAACAGAATGGACGAAGAAAGATTAGCAAAACAAGTGTTCTTTGCCAGGTTGGCAGCAAAACGACGCAGAGGAAGACCAAGATATAGGTGGATTGATACGATAGAAATATAAGATCTGATAATGTTGGAGTCTTGACAAGTAAGAGACTGATTTGGAGGAAAATTGTAGATAGGAAGTTAGTAATGATGTAATTTTTTTTTCATGTAGTACTATCATATCCTGTACACCCCTTGAGGGTACATGGCAGGAATTTGATGATGATGACTTGGTTTCTTCAGCAGCTAGCATACCCTTCCTGAATCCCAGGTTTTTTCATCCTGCAAGACAAAAAACTGTCTTATGACCTTAGGTTTTATCATATGCCCTAGATGATGCTATCATGAATAGTAAGGTACATCTATTCATTCTGGTCTGTTTGCAGCTAAGTTATTCTATAGGAGTTCAATCTAGTTGTTGATATTTTCTATCTATTTCTTTCTTGGTCCTCTGGGAGATATCTTTCATTCTTGACCATTTACAGATGGCTTTCTTTATGCATTCTACATGTCCATACCATTGCAGCTTTTCTTCTTTGATTCTTGCTTTTCTTGAGATTATGGTTGTTTAACTTTTTTTCTTATCACCTTACCTTTCTTCATTTCATGCCATGCTGTTTGATTTATCTTCCTTGAATATCTGTTCTCAAACCTATTAATCCCTGTTTGATATCCCAATTCTCTGCACCAGAGAATTAGAATGTAGTTTGATTAAGTTTCATTTTATGATCTTTGGAGAGATACATATTTCTCCAAATGTGTGTAAATGTTGTCACAATAAACCACTCCAGACCCATTCTATTCAGTAGTCTCTTCCTAATTTGTCTGTAATTGCCTAAGTAAATAACTATTTGCTACTATCATTATGTCAAGCCAGGATTAACAGCCACGTCTTTGGCCAGCTCTTCACACAAGAACAGATGAAGGAAAACCAGTGTGCTTTATAGAAGTCATTACAAGTCGGAAAGACTAGTTTAGAGTTATTAGTAGCTATGATACATTTTCATAACGTCAACAAGTATGGCCATATTGATATGCTGAAAATTTGGGTGACAGTCATCTCAAGAGCAACCCAACAACAGTAAAAACTTTTAATCATTCGAAGGGATGCCATATTAGGACTTGAAGTCTTTTGTTCTTTACAATTCGAATGTTTTCTGTATTCTTTCTTGTTCATGTATTGTAACAAGTAATTGTGCTCTGAAGATACTGGCTTGAAATCCAGCAAAATATAAGCATTAATAAATATCTTTATATTATTATTATTATTAAGAGAGACCTCCACAAAGTCAGGGACTTATCAAGGGATCCCACATACTACACACACCAGCTATCATACTTATTCTGGAATTCATTCACTTATGATTTACTATTTTATTGTTGTAATACTGTAAAAAAATAAGATATGAACCAGATTATTTTCTAGGTAATCAGGAAGCCTCCTAAAGCAATAATTAGGTTGGTCCAATATTTAGTGGATGGTTTGCCAGATAACATTTTAAAGCTTGTACCCTTGAAAAAGAAATTCTGTTGTCTCTATGATGTGTGACATCGTAGAGAGACCAAAAAAAAATTTAAGAACATCACATAGAGCCTAGAAAAAATTCTTAAAAATCACTTGTATCACAGGCTGGAATAAATGGAAAAAAAAAGGAATGGGGACTTTGCTCTAGAATCCAAGTATAGTTTTTGGCCTCTTTGGTCTTCCCATAAGTAAAGGGGGGTGCTCTTATACCAGGTAATGAAACTTATTTATCATTTAATGATGCCTGGTGCTACAGTGGTTTGGCATTTCCTACGGGGAACTTAAGTACCACACATTAATCCCTATCTGCATTAGTTCACTCCTGGATAGTTTCCTCTAGTGTGATGATCTAATGATTCTTTAGCTGGGAGATATATCCAGGGCTACTACTAAGTGAAGGTGTGAGCAGCAGATTTGGTTGTTGCATACTTTACCAAAGTTTGGCATGTTCCAGATAGTTGTGGCCAAAATATCATTTCCATCCATGTTTTAAAAAATGTGACCTGGAACATTATGATGTACGATTACACTCTATTTGACTATCCTGAGATTAATGTCTTCATTTCCCCTCCCTAGGCCCTTTTATTTGGCCTATTGTTGAAAAACATTGTTTGCAACAAATAAAGACTGTTGTATATATTATTAGTAAACTGTAGATAACAAATAATGGACTTTGAATACATTGGAAGTGTGAATTTAAAAAATAACAGTGATGCCAGCATTTATTCTCACATGTTACAAAAACAGTCTGCACAATTCCAATAAACTAATTTTAAATTATGAAGATTTTTTTACAGAACTTGAACAGTGATATATAAAAATCACTTGTTTATTAGATGAGCATCATACATCAGTTGATATATTAACTTCAACAGAACTGTAGATATCCAAACTAAAACAAAAAACAAACAAACACTTATCTAATATTATTATTATTAAGAGAGCCCTTCAGGGAGTCAGAGACTCTTTGAGGGAGGTCACATATTACTTTCACCAGCTGTCATGTATGTACTTGATTTCATTCACACTACCAGCACTCACCGCCTCAAATGGGCAATCCAATCGCACATCATTCTATTTCCAGAGAAATTTAGCTCTCATCCCCTTCTTGACAGTATTCATTCTCAACTTCCAAAGATGCCACTGCTTCCTTTTCTCACCCTCCAAAAAATGAAAAGTTCCATCCACTGATATCCTTTCAGAAGTTAAGTCATATCATCCCTTATTCTCCTGTTTGCTAGTGTCTTCAGTCCACAAATTCTCAATCTGTCTTCATAATCTGTATTCCACAACCCTGCTATCATCCATTGTACTCTCTCTTTCCACTGTATCAGAATCCATGAAAACCAGGAGACCTGACCTGCACACATTAGTTCAGGTGAGTCTTATTAAGGCCTTGTAACAAGGCAAATTACTTCCTTATCTGTACATTTCAAGATTTGTTTCAGTATTATAATTATCCTCCAAGTTTTAATCACAATAATATAATGTTTTTTTTTTTTTCTCATCACATCAAAGTGCATGACTTTACATTTACCAACATTGAATTAACAGCTATTTTCACATCCACAAAGCCAGTCTATTTGAATCATTCTGCAACTATTGCATATTAGATGCATTCCTGATTACTTTGCCTATTTTTGCATCATCAATGAACATATATATGTCATCTGTCAAATATTTCTCTCTGTCATTGATGTACAGATTGAATTACAATGGACCAAGGAATGATCATTGTGGTATACTACGCTAGTCAACTTAAATCTTGCAGACTCACATCCCTGATATACTATACCTTTTGATATCTGTCACTCATCCATCCTGTCAGCTATTTTATTATCTACTAATATTTTATAATCTGATCCCATATTCTTCATTTTATGCAACAGTCTTCCATGGTGTATTCTCTCAAAAGCCCTTAACAAAGTCCAAAAGTATCATGGTGTATCCATTCCCCTTTGTCTTTTTCTTCTTCTTCCCTTTTCCCTCTTTTACCTTGCGGTGTCGAGGGCTTTTCTATTCATTTAACTTCAACCGTACACAAGGATAAGGTGGTAAGCCCTATGCCTCCAGGCATATCGTATGTCTGCATTGAGTTCTCAAGGCCGGTTTGCCTGCTTGCAGGATGAAAAACCCCAAATAAACTGGAGAGAAAACCCTGCAGTCCATGGCCAAGACTGGCTAAGTTGGCTGTGTCTGAGCAAGATTCTCATGTTAGCGACGGGAATCAAAACCAAGATACTCCTTTCCCAGGCATATGGTTGCAGAGCACATAGCCACTGTGTGGACATTCATTCCCCTTGTCTAATAATGATAACATTATTATAAAATGTAGGTAAGTTGCTCAAACTGACCTTTCAACATGATCCTTCCTTAGCAAACCGATGCTGTTCATTGCAAAGTGTAGATTCTCTGTCAACCTCTTTCTGAGTACAAACTTTTCACATCTGAAATCTTCACTACCACTCCAGAGATACTGATAGGTCGATAGTTGGATATATCTTTCTTTGCACCACCCTTGTGCAATGGAATTACCATGCATTCTTTTCACTCCTGTGGAATCTTTCTTGTTCTGAGACTCAAATTATATAGCTGGTAGTTATGACATCAAACTTAGCAAAATTAATGAAGATGACAAATTAATATGGAAATAGACAACAGAATAAGCAATACTGATATGGTGAAGAACCAGTTGAATCATTTTATATGGAATAAGAGAGAAGTTAGCCAAAACACTAAATGAACAGTATATAAGACAGAATTCAAACCAGTTTTACCGATCTCAGTGTTGGGTTAGAAATGAAGCACTTGATCAAGAGTTCTGAGAAAAATTAGAGAAAAAAATTCTGAGAAAAAATTTGAGAAAAAAATTCTGAGAAAAAATTTGAGAGTTCTGAGAAAAATTAGATGACTGTCCAAATGGCAGGGTCATATTAAAAATGAGGATATTAGGGATGTACTTGACATTGCTAGCATTTAAGAATGTGCAAGCAGAGTTAATCTAAGATGGTATGGTCAGTTAAACCAAATGGGAAAGGAAAGGTTTAGCAATACAGGTGTTTGATGCCCAGATTGCAGGAAAAAGACCCAGAGGAAGTCCATGAGCTAGGTGAATTGATTCAGTCAAAAGTGTTTTAAAAGATCAAAATCTTAGATATGACAATATTGGAATGCTGACAAGAAATAGACTAATTTGAAGTAAGATTGTTGATAGGATATTAACAGTAATATAAATTTAATCATGTAGTAGGTATTCATCTTGAGGGTACATCTCATGAAATGAGGATGATGAAGCTGTATATACTTTATCGTCATGTTCTGGTAAGTGCTGTCAAGGGTTATGCAGGATACCATGATGGTACTATGCAACTAGCTCTCTTTTAACAGTTTTTTTTTTTACCAGATCTTTAGTATTACAAGATCTTATGTTTCCTTCTTAGTCATTGCATTTAATAGTGCCTTAGAAAAATGAGTGGTAAAATCTTATAATATCAGTGCCTATCTTCATTTCTACTGAGGCCATTTGTTGTCAGGCAATGCCCCAGTTGCATGACATTAGTTCGTGTTATTTCATTATGTTTGAATTGATCTGCTCTGAAGTGAAAGGCTGAGGAGTGACATCCATAAGAAGAATACTGATATTTAGAGATGTCACCTGGTTCCCGCTAGGAATGTCATCCTTACATTCATTACAACTAAATGACTAATAGCTGTGAAAATAGGATATCTTGGTTGCTCAGTTGAGGCTCTACATCTTGAACTCTTTGTGCTGCTTTAAATGTCAAAAGTATGGTCATTTTCAGGCTGCCTGTCTTGGTTTTGCTGTCTGTGTCGAATGCATCAGTAAAGATCATGAGAGCAAGTTGTTGGAAGTTTTTTCACTTGGTTACACTATATATTAAAGATGCCAAGAAATTATATACTTGGTTTAATCCTTTATCCAAGTGTAAGCAAGCAAAGTTTGCACCTGAAGTATTTTCAGGACTGGGGCTTAAATGCCCTAATTATGAGGGAGATCACCTAGCATACTCCCGAGCATGGCAAAGGTGAAAGGATGAAAAGGAAATCTAAAATAACAATGGAGCAGATCATCTCTTATTCAGGAGACAGAGAAGACACCACAAAAGTAGCATCATTTAGTAATAAATCCTCTCACCCTGAGAATGCTAATGTAAAAAAATCATCAGACAGAACCTTAACACATGTTGTTTCTGCATTCTCACATCTACAACACTCTTGAACGGTATTAAACTGTCTCTTTAGAGTGTATGAAAAAAAAAAAAATTGATATGGGCTCACACTTGATGACATGCCAAAAATAGTTTAACTATATGATAATCCACTAATGAAAAAAATAATGGAATGTGTGCCACAACAAATCAAGGGGATGCCTCTAATCCATTAATAAGACAGGATTGGTCTCTTTATTTCCTACAAGAAGATAAAACGGTTAATATACTTAGTGTCCTACAGATGGTCCAGTTTAATGATATCTTGAATATTTTTCCTTTTGAAGAAGAAATGATGGACACTGACTATCCACAATTCTCCAAAAAAGAAAAAAAAAAAAAATCATATCTAATGAAAACATTGCCTCACCTCTGATGACACCAGGATAAATAAATAAATGAAAACATTTCTACAATGGAGTTGTTATTGATTCTATCAAAACATAGAGGTCAAGACTCTGTTGCAGAAGTATAAACCAGTGTGTTTTTGCCTGCAGGAAACACCCAAAGCTTAGTGACAATCCATTATTACGAAATGTAGCTATCATTTGTATGGAGAGGACAGGGGATGGATCTGCCCTTGGAGGAGTTGCCATCTTTGTTGCAACCATACCCCCTTCCAACAAGTCTCATTTAATAAAAACATGGATGTAATTGCCATCAAACTCTCACACAGATCTCTTATAATAGTATGCTCAGATATCTCTCATATTGCACTTACCATCTCCTTTATTTTTAATGGGGGTAGACAACACTCTTTGAAATAGTATCTGTTTGTGTGTTTGGAATGGTGAACCCAGAACACCCCTAAAAATTCTTGTTGCAGTTCAGGAGGCGGTGATTCAGCTGATGGATATTCACCTCTTGCTGTCTTGACTAATGGAGTCTATCCATCTTGTTCTAGGTGTTCTTTTTTGTATTTTAACCAATAATTTTGCCATTATTGTCTTAAGAATTATTATTATTACTATTATTATGGGCAACTCCAGGGAGTCATTGGACTCATCGAGGGAGGCCCCAAATCATATTCATCACAACTATTTGACATTCATACAGTATCTATCATACCTCGCCTTAAACTCATTCACTGTCACAGCATCCACCACAGACTCAGGGAGCGCATTCCACCCATTCACTACTCTAAAAGTAAAGAACCCAGCTCTAACACCTTTACTAACCACACTTTTGCCCAGTTTCCATGGATGTCCCCTAGTCCTCCCACAACCAGCCCTGTTCTCAAAAATAACTTCTGAATTAATTTTATAGAAACCCTTCAGTAATTTGAATGTCTCAATCATATCTCCCCTCCTCCGCCTATCAACCAATTTTTGCAACCCACAAATCCTCAACCTGTTCTCATACGGTTCATTCCACAGATCTGCTATCATCTTGGTCACTCGCCTCTGGATCCTCTCCACCTCCTCCCCATCAAGAAGAAACCTAGGTGACCAAATCTGAGCACAGTAGTCTAGATGGGGTCTTATCAAGGCTCGATACAGAGGAACAATAACCTGCTTATCTCTGCTTGTCATCGTATTCTTCAGCAACCAAGTGATTTGATGAGCTGTTTTGGTCACTTTTGCAATGTGTCCCCTAAATTTCAATTCCTTATCTACCAACACTCCTAAATCTCGTGCCTCATCAATTTCCTGGAGCACGGTTCCACCAATGCAGTAAACTGCCGCCAATCTTTTCACCCCAAAATGCATAACCTTACATTTTGCCACATTAAACTGACATCCATTCTCCTTAGCCCAGACCTCCAATCTATCCAAATCATCCTGCAAAATTTTGACGTCATCTGCATTCACTATTGCCCTACCCAACTTCGCATCATCCGCAAACAAATGAACTGTTCCTCTCAGATCATTTCCTATATCATTTATGAACAAATTAAACAGCAGTGGTCCAAGAACAGATCCTTGTGGCACACCACTAGTCACAGGCCGTCTTGTGGACTCTACTCCCGAGTAAACCACTCTCTGATATCTCTCCGTCAACCACCCTCCTATCCATCTCACCAACCCTATGTCCATTCCCATATGCTGCAATTTACTGATTAGAATTCCATGTGGAATCCTGTCAAAGGCCTTGGCAAGGTCCAGTAGAATCACCGTAAACCCATTACCCTTATCCAGTTCAGCCGTCACTGTGTTATAATACGTGAGCAAGTTACTGAGGCATGACCTACCCTTCAGAATACTGTCATTTTCCATTCAAAAAACATATCCTGCTCACTGCAACTTTTTGAACTTGATTCCACTGAATATCATAGGTTCTTTATAAAGTTGATATAACTCAGAGTTGTATCTGATTCTTCAGAGATCGTTGTCATTCACTGGCCCAAATATTTTTCTAAGGATTTTACTTTCAAAAGCTGAAATCAAATTCTACACTCTTAATGTAAATATCCAGAGAACATTGTCTCTTAACTGCATCTGGACCTCTCTTGAAAGAAACAATTTCTTTATTTCTTCGGTCAAAAGAGTTCTTCTCCTGAAAACCACTTTATCTTGGAAATAAACAGAAATATGAAAAGTTCAAATTTGACAATAAAAGCTTCAAATTTGAACAATGTCTAGCATTCCTTCTTTAATGACTTCTAAAAAAATTCCCACATAAGTGTTGCTCCTTTCCACTTTATTCTTCGTGATTCACAATCTTTTTCCTCTTTCTGTAGAAAGGATTCTCAAGGAAAAATGATCAAACATTTAAAAATCAACTCGCTCTGTCCTCCAAAACAGTTATCAAAACATTACTGCACTAATGGAACCTTTAATATCCGATAAACATTTCTCTTTCTATTTGAGAAACTTGATTTATCAAATTACAAAGTTCCTATTTATTTTTTAATTATTTTTTTATTATTAATAGAGAAATTTTTTATTTCTCTATTATCTTCAATAACTGTTATTCCAGTTACTTTTTTAACATAACAGCTAAATAGCGTTCAAAACATCTTTCATTCTGAATTGTTGGAACTTTAGGAACGCATGGAACTTTCTTTTAACTTGTTCCAAAAACTCTTCCATATTTCAACATATCTATGTCACGCTTTACACAACTCTATTCAGCTGTTTTGTGTTCTCTTCAATCACGCATGCTTCTGCTGTCATGATACTTATGATTCTGCTTCAGTCATGAAGTAAGAGAAACTGCTGCCTTTACACATATCTTTACAGCGCTTTGCTTGAAAGTAGTAAAAACTCACATTTTCAGTCAACCATGTAAGTCTTTTTACCTTATGTTTTAAACATAAGGTAAAAAGACTTGAACAAATATATTCAACTGTAATACATACATATATACATTATTTACACACACACACACACACACACACACACACACATATATATATATATATATATATATATATATATATATATATATAAATAAACAAGCAATTAATCATACAGATCTCACAATATAAATGCACTAACAACCAAAAAAACTGATAATTTGAAAACAGAATATTTAAGTTTTTACACTAGGTTCGATTCCTGTCGGTGATGTGAGGAGCTTAAGGATCTTCCTCAGCCATAGCCAAGTTAGCCGGTCTTGGGCGTAGACAGCAGGATTTTTTTCTGCCAGTTTATCTGGGGGTTTTCATCCCTCAAGCAGGCAAACCAGTCCTGTGAACACACACACAGATCTACAATCATAAAATACTTAATCCCCCTTGAGGGGTCCAACTCGTCCCAATAGGGATGGGGAGAAAAGGGGAGGAAATTCCATACGAAGAAATGAAAAAAAAAAAACTGGGATTTATAAGCTGTTATGAACAATTTCTTTATGTGCAACATCTTACAAACTTGGAGTAACAGTTCAGTGATAAAGTTTGCTCCTCTGTCTGTCTGTCAGCAGTGTTTCGGGACAACCATATCTACATATAATTCCATCAGACATTTTTCCAAAGTATCTGCCTTTTGATCTTCAACAGCAGAAGCTTTTGGGTATTTAGTTAACATATAAACCACCACAAATATATACTTATTTCCTCCTTCTGATTGTGGTAGAGGTCCTAATATATCAGCTGAAAAGGGCTGACCAGCATCTGCACTATTTGTAAAGTAGTCTTAAAAGGATTTCTCAGCTGACAATGAATGACAACCCTTAACAAACTGTGTGACCTCACTATGAAGTCCTAATCAAAAATAACATTCTTTAATACATTGTAAGTCTTTACCCATGCTACATGACCTACTAAACTAGATGAATGATACTCATTTGTAATCATTTTAGAAGTTGCTACTATTCTGTAATTAGTTCTTACATTCTAATCTTTTATACAGAGTATACCTTCTGAACTCAAAAATAACCTAGCTGGATTAAAAGGTACAAAATCATCAGGTATCAATCCTTCCTGAGTCATTATGTATATAGATCCCAAAATGGATCTTCCTGCTGAGCAATCTTTATGGAATTAATATCTCAAATTTCATCTGTGGACTTCCTATCCATTTCTTCTTTTTTTAGAAGAACTTAAAGATGTTACATTAACATTAGTATAAAAACAATTCTTATTCAAAGCATCAGGGGGAGTTTTCATCTCATCTGTGTGCAACCTTTCATTCATCAGGTGACAGACATCAGTTTCATCCTTAGCTGGAGGACAGTGTGCTGATATTTCAGTAGCACACTTAGTGGACTCCTTGCAAAATTCAATTCCATGTAATGAAATTATCCGAGAAGAATAATCACAGTGTTAAATTGTGAATGAAGAATTTTATGATTATTAATACTTCATTCATGATTTAACATGAATTGCATTTCCTGAGCTAAGTTTGCTCATAAGTAAATTGTAATTTAAACACTTACTGTTTTTTGTTCATTGAAATAATAATTGTAAATTTTTTTAGTTATTTATCTTACATAAATTCTTTATATTAACTTGTAAATGTATCCTAAGCGAACTGTAATATATGCATTTTATTTGTTGTTACTGAAAGTGAAAGTATTTCTAAGGGACTCTGCTAATGTGATTTGATTGGCTGCTGTCAGAAAACTAAGTTATTTTGAGATTGCGCGTGCCTTAGCATTGGGAACTGTACAACATTCACGTAGGAATTTCATTATAAACTGAAAGAGTGGAAAAAAACAAGTTTGGGTGGGAAAAAGAGAGAGGATTTATGAGATAGAGGAAGAAAGAACCAGAAGGAAAATGGAGAGAGTGTAGGATGGTTGTGAGATGTGATCTAACCTGGGATCGTACGACGTAACAAAGATTTGGAAACTTGTTCCGATTTTAATGAATCTTACTTCGAACTCGTATTTATGTATAGTTTCCTGTCACCTTATAAAGGATAATAAATTTAGTTTAATCCTTTATCCAAGTGTGAGCAAACAAAGTTTACACCCGAAAGTACCTTCAGGACTTGGGTAAGGTGGTACAACACCAGGAGTGTTGGAGGAGATCGGAGTGTTGGTAGCTTGCTCCACCTTTGCAAGGAGTGCCCTGGTGTTGTACCACCTTACCCCAGTCCTGAAGATACTTTCAGGACTGGGGTAAGGTGTGAGCAAACTTTGTTTGCTCACACTTGGATAAAGGATTAAACTAAATTTATTATACTCTAACCAAGTGAAAAATAAACTTTCAACACTTTATAAAGGAATTTACCCAAGTGAAAGGATAATAATATGATTGAGATTTATCGTAAGATAAGTTATTACGAGCAAGAAAATACATTTTCCAGTCTTAACAAATAAGTTTTTGAACTCAGGGATACTATAAGTTTTGTGTTGCCTATAGTGGAAGATTATCGAGTGCCTAGAAGTGTTGTAATAGTCTACCATAATGTGCAAGCTATGATGATCATACCGGTAAGAATATCTATTCAATAACTAACGTGTGATAGTGTTGCTTCTGTCCGGAGAACTTGGTCAAATTTCATGTTCCTGTAGCCAGCTAGTCAAGCTTGAATGAGTGATATTATAAAACATTTCCTTGTGAAACTAATGTGAGAAATTTCATTGAAGAATTAGTTCGTGTTTGAATGTGTTATCTCACAATGTATATGTAAATTCAAGACTGAGCCTTTTAAGAATTATTTTAATCCTCTGATAGATATTGATGATGCCAGCTAAGTGTTTGATAAAACTGAAGTTTATGATTATTCTATGAGACTAAAAAGAATTAAATTTTAAATGTTTTGCTGAATATTGATGTTGTTTAAAGTGAAACTAAGTTGAAATCCTAACGGATGAGAATTGTGAAAGCCTTATAAGTTCTGGCAGTAAATGATGCACTCAGCTGAGTAGAATCTTAATACTTTATTGAATGTATAAATTATTTTCTAATTGTATTGATTTTAATAGAGTTCTTGTTTCTTATGTAAGAATAATTTTGTGAGAGAATTAAATATCTTGTTTAACTTGATTCTTGTGCTTGCCTAATTTCAGTTTCATTGCATTGCTCATTAAAATACGAATCTTGTGAGAAACCCACAATAAATTTATACATTCAATAAAGAATCTTAATACTTTATTGAATGTATAAATTATTTTCTAATTGTATTGATTTTAATAGAGTTCTTGTTTCTTATGTCAGAATAATTTTGTGAGAGAATTAAATATCTTGTTTAACTTGATTCTTGTGCTTGCCTAATTTCAGTTTCATTGCACCGCTCATTAAAATACGAATCTTGTGAGAAACCCTAAGTATAAATAAGAAAATTTCGGCCTGTAGTAAGCTCACGTTGTTGTTGTTGTACTATTTGATGCTTAATTCCTTCACAATAATTGTGTAATTTCAAACATAGAGTGGTGCAGTAATAATAAAAATTTTCTTTATGTTTGAAAGTGGAGTCAACCAACAGCTAGCAAATATAAGGTTGGATGAAAGACAAAGCCAACAACAGCGATACTTATACAAAAATAAGAATTCTTCTCCTAAAACAACATGGAATATATTACTGGATATAGCATTTGAAACCAATAATTCATGTAACATAGCAAGATGAAAATCAGGAAAGAATACATCTACAGAGATACTCTGAGTAACAGACAACTCCTGATGAAATATCCCTTGGAATGACATATATCTATGATCTGTAAGTTTTCTTGTAATTTATTTTTCAAGAGCGCAAAGAATTGCCAAGTGATCACTGAAATATGAGCACAGTGTCTAACAGTACCTTACATAGAATTCCTGCAATCTCTGTAGTAATTAAATTCAATGATTCGCTGTTAACTGTATCTAGGGTAGTCAAAGTCTTACAAGGAGGAGTAACCAAACTGGAAAAAGATTTCTTACCAACTTGAACAGTATTCATAGATCCTGTGTTTTTAGAAGGATGGGCTTTCTTATCAAATATATTAGTGATTCTAAATAAATTTTGGGGCAGTTCCTAGCAATATGTCCCTGTTCTTGAACATCTATAACACCTAAATTGTTTTTTTCCCCTAAATTTTGTTTCTGAGAACATTTATTAATCTTTAAACTTTCGTTAGATTCTTTACTGTGTGTGGTTAACTGAAATTTGAATATTCAGAATAGACTTTAAAATTTCATCACGTGTTTTTATTAAAGAACACTTGGTCCATAGTAATAACTTTTAATTAATAAATAAGGTAAAAATATTTCATACTAAAACTAATAGTACATTTTCAGTGTTACAAACAGATAGTAATGGAATACAAGTAACGAACATTCGGTGGATCACCTATTAAAATACTTTGTTGTCGCGAGCTAGGAAATGAAAGAAATTAATAAATAATTAATATTTAAGATAATTGTTTTTTTTTAATGATTACATAAAATAAAAGTCTCCCAGATCTTCGAGAGAGAGAGAGAGAGAGACAGTCATTTCGATTTAAATTTGGTCGGTGTAAAATAGCTTCACAACTTTCTTTAAAGAGGCGTTCATATTTGAACCTGCATCTATGGAGGAGGAACAGCTTTATCTCACTGGATATTATGGGTAGTGTTAATACTTGTTGTGCTAGACCAGACTTCTGAGGTTTGTTGTAATCAATATAATATTGATGTTCTTTAATTCTTTTTTCCACAGAACGGCAGTTTGTCCAAAATAAGCAACATCGCATTCACATGGTATTTGGTAAACGCCAGCCAAAGATAGAGATGACAGTTTATCTTTTCTAGAAGGCAGTGAGGAAGAAATTTTGTGGATAGGAATATATGTGGGAATCAATTGGTACTTTTTTAAAATTCTGCCTATAGGTTCTGAGATTCCTGGAATGTAGGGGATTGGAACTCTGCAGACTGTTGAAGAAACCTTAGGTATTGGAACATAAGATTCAATTATCTGTTGGATTTGATTAGGGTGGTAATTATTAGATTCCATTAACTTTTTAATGATGGAAAGTTCTTGTTGTAAGATTTCTGGAGAAGAGCAAACTTTGTGCTCTATTAATTAGAGATTTAAGAATGCCAAATTTTTGAGATGTGTGATGAGCAGACTTTTTATGAATATATCTGCCAGTAAATGTGGGCTTTCGAAAGATGCTTGTAGATAAGGTACCAGAAGTTCGAGTAAGCAGGATGTCCAAAAATGGTAAAGTACCAGAATTTTCCTTTTCCATGGTGAATTGGATACTACGGTGAAGGCTATTTATCTGTTGAGAAAGGTGGAAAGCTCATCTTCAGTATGTGACCAAATGGCAAAAACATCATCGACATAACGATACCAAAGAGATGGTTGAGGGTGAATGGATGAAAACATAGTCTCTTCGAATTGTTTCAAAAAATAGTTAGCCAAAGGTGGAGACAAAGGACTATCCATGGCAGTACCCTCAACTTGTTTTGTAGAACTTGTTTTTCCAACTAAAATAACCTGAATGGATAACAAATTCGAAAATCTTTGCAATATCTGGAGGGTAATCTTCATATAATAATTTGACTGTGTCAGCTAATGGAATATTGGTAAACAGAGATACAATGTCGAAACTGACTAGCAACTCAGACTGTTTGATTTTTAAATCCTTGATTTTTTCAAGGAAATCAAGGAAATAGTTGCTTCTCTGAGTCTCCTGGAGTTCTGGGCAAAATGTTTAGCATTTCCTTGAAGTTTTGACTTCAAAACCAAGAGTAACTGTCCTTCAGACCATCTACATCATAAAATTTTCAGCTGCCTCAAAAAATGCCTCTACATTTTCATTTGGATGATCACTTGTAAAATTAGATACGATGACTTAAATTCACATGCTGAAAAAATTCATCATTTCATAAATATGAGACAGAATCTCCAATAGCATTAGAAGTATTTTCATTCATTATTATTATTAAGAGAGACCTTCCAGGGAATCAGGGACTCATGAAGGGAGACCAAATTATGCTATTGTATAAATGAAATCTATGTCTGATTACTCAATTTTCTTATTTCTTAGAATTATCTTAGCAGTTTTATTCTATGTCGATTGTACCTGTCGTCAGTTGTACTATTTTGTCAAATGGTTGATGTTTCTTTGATATTTCAGATATAACTGATGTAATTGAGGCAATAACAGATATAATTTATAAATAGCATTTGTGGAGGGGAGGATATTTTCTTATTGATCATATACAGGGTGTTCGGGATAAATTTGACATATTTATAATTAATTATATTTTTCCGTAAGTTACATGTATTAACACACACTTCTCTTCATTTAAAAGGTTGGACCCTTCTTCATTCATATACAAGATGTCAGAAAGGATGGATAGCTGGAACCCACCTGAATCATGGAAGAGAATAACTTGTATCATGATGATTCGTGCCGGCCATCAAAATAAGGATATTACGACTGCTGCCCAATGCTCCCTGAATACAGTAAAAACAATCAGGCATGAACTAGAGACTTGCAATGGTGACTACGAGGATGTAGCAAGAAGAAAGATCCCTAGCAGACGATCTGATTGCGTTCGTACAGCAGAATTCCTCGCAAATCTGCAGGAACAGGTGTTGAAGATCCCTGGCATTGGAATTCGGGCTTTGTCACGTGAAATGAATGTTGCAGCCTCTACTATGAAGCTTGCACTCAATGAAGACCTCCGCTACTACTCATACAAGCGCCGCAAAGGTCAGCTGCTTACAGAAAAGGCCCGTGAAAAACGTTTGATAAACGCGAAGAAACTTCTAAGCAAAGTGAAACATCCTGCGGAACCACAAACAATCTGGTTCTTTTCCGATGAGAAAAACTTTTGCCAGGATCAAAAACACAACACGCAGAATAACAGATGGCTTGCATACAGTACAAAGGACATTCCTCGTGTAATGCAGACTAAATTTCCCCAAACTGTGATGGTTTTCGGATGTGTATCCTCTGAAGGCAATGTGATGCCTCCGCATTTTTTCCAAGAGGGCCTCAGGTTGACTTCAGATGGCTACGTGGAGTTGCTAAACACTGTAGTCAAGCCCTGGATAACAAGGGTAGCCAATGGTAGGCCGTATGTATGGCAGCAAGATTCGGCCCCTTGCCACACCTCTGGGAAAAGTCAAAAATGGTTGTCTGAAAATTTCTACGACTTCACCAGTCCAAATGTTTGGCTTCCAAACTCCCCAGACCTTAACCCCATGGATTATTTTGTATGGGGCGCAGTTGAAAAAGACACCAATCGCACTTCCAGTAATACAAAAGCCCAGTTAATGGATAAAATTAAAACAGTTTTTGCGGCCCTTCCCAGGGAGACTGTAGCATCAGCTTGTTCGAGGTTCCGAAGCAGGATTGAAGCTGTGATCGATGCTAATGGTGGTTATTTTGAGTAAATCTTGTTGATAGTATTGTAATTAACTCTGCCTGTAATGTTTTTTGTCAATTCATTAAATTTAATAGATACAAAGAAGATTTTCTTTTTCCTTACGAAACTGTCAAATTTATCCCGAACACCCTGTACATGTAATGATATAATCACATTTTGGCAGAGGAGAGAATGTCACAGAAATGCAAACTTCCTGTGTTGCATTCTTTTGTATTAAACTTCCTTTTGATTTTTGTATTATTTAATTAAATTCTGAGATAAATTATATTTATTTTACATTTTTTTAAAAAATATTTCTAATATATAGAGCTGTGTATTATAATCCAAGTGTGTCATGCTTATGGAAAATGATGGGGGATGCATGCACTCTGCCACAAATTCTAAGTCATGATTACTTTCCTATTCTTGTGCCATCTAAACTTATACCCAAAAGTTATGCTGAAGGAACAGTAAAATGTGACAAGCTTGAACTTCTGGGCATTGGAAACAGGTGAGAAATGAAAATGTAATAATTAATCAGTTTTATGTATCAAGAGAATCAGTATTAAATTAATATTAAAACAGCGTTAAGTAATCTTATTAAAAACCAGTAGAAATTCTTCAAGGATTAAAATTAAATAATAATAATAATAATATCTGAAAGCTTTTGTATTTATCCTGCACACGAGAGGTACAAGAACCTATAGCACATCAGTGCCATGTGTGAGTTAATATTGAAAATAATGAGTTACTAATATTCATTTAGTAAGAAAATTGTAATTTTAACAATATATATATGTGTATGTGTGTATTTGTTATTGTTCCTGCTCTGATAGTGGACCTGGTTGGCGGAGTGGTTAACTCATTCGCTCTTCAACCAAAAGGCTGTGGGTTCGAATCCTGCCGACGGCATGGATGTTTGTGATTGTCTTACTAATTATTTACCACATGTATTGCTGTAACCTGTGTTCTTGTGCAGTATGACCTTTGATGTCATTGCACCATAAAAATCAAATTTAAAAAAAAAATCAAAAACTGCTCTGATATTATGGACTGAGTTAGTTGCATTAAAGCTATTGTAACAGCTTGATTCCACTATAACAGTGGGATAGGATGGAATATCGGTACAGGTGTTTGAAGGAGCTGATTTTTCACCTTGAGTCTCAGAACAAGCAAGATTCCCAATGAGCAGAAAGGGAGCAGGATAATTCCATTATAACAAGGTAGATCTAGGACTAAGACAACTAGTTATATGCCATTTGTATCACTGGAGTTGTTGTTAAGATATTGAAGAGTCTGGTAATCACCCACATCCAGATCTCTTATAGGGGACAGCATGGCTTTATTAAAGGTTGATTTTGTTTTAGCTGTCTATTTAAGTTCTGTAGTAAGAGTGATGACGGTGTTTGATAGTAAGAATGGATATGCTGTGATATTTATAATTTTGCTAAGGAGTTTGACAGGATTCCACATGAAAGGTTGTTTTATCATCTTAAAGGGATAGGTATGCAAAATATAATTGTGATATGGATAAGAGTGTGTCTGATAGGTATTAAAAAGTGATATATGGATGTGCTGATCATTGTTGTTTAACTTCTGTGTAATCTACAAGTGGTCAATGAATCATGGAGATCATAGTGGACAGAGAGTTGAAGTTTAAGGACGTACAGCTAAGGTGTGGAATTACTGTCGGATGTTAGTTATTACATTAGATGACTGCAGTGTTGAAGAAAATCCTGACTTGTAGGGATGTGGAAGTTCTTTTCCCATATTATAAAATGGATAAGGCCATATCTGGATCATTATGTTCAGATATGGTTACCCAGGTTCCATGGAGAAGAAGAGACAATCAAAAAGATGAAATGAAGAGTGACCAAGATGATATCTGGCCTATGAATTGTGCATGTGAAGACAGCTTGAAGATATGTGATCTTCAAAGTTTGAGAAATAGTCATATGAAGGGAGATAAGATAGACACATACAAGTTGATAAGGGGTTTCTTATGATATAAGGTAACATTTTGCAGCTCTTGCATTTAAATGGAGAACTTAGAATCATCCATGAAAGTTGAGTAAGGGTGTGATTAGAAAGTATGCGAGGTCCACTTTCTTCTCATTGCATGTTGGAGAGTGTGTGGAATTGCTGTTGGATCATCAACATTGAATGTGTTCAAGAAGAGATATAAGCACTGAGTGACATACAGCTCCCTAGATGAGTTGGACTTACTGGTTGAGTATGAGTTGGAGAAACCTTTATAATAATAATAATAATAATAATAACTTCAGGTACACCATTGATTTTCTGGAAATAAATGGTCTGGCACCTCTTTTAGTCCATACAAAATTACAAGAATGCACTTGAAATTCCTGTGACCATGGGGTCAGCAGAGATGTGCTTAAATAATTAAGTATATTCTTGTGTCAGTGTGACTATGGTGAAGGATGGATTTAAAAGGTTAAGAAGTGCTCTGAAAATTCTATTTACAGTTTGTTGTGAAAAACAGTCTACAGACAATGAAGGAGCTATCAGATATATATGAACGGGAATATTGAGCAAATTTATAATGAATTTGGCAAACTTATAGCTGATGAGCACCTCAGTACCGAGCAAGCTTATAATGCTGTTGTAATAACTGCATTATGCTGGCTATTGAGTATATGTGAATGAATTTGGCAAACTTATTGCAAATGAACACCTTAGTCCCAAGCAAGTGTATAATGCTGTTGAAACCATATTATACTGAGAGTGCACACTGTGAAGGACATTAATGACAGAAGGATGAAGAAAGGTCTACAGCAGGGGTCTTCAACTTTTCAGACAGTGCAGGCTACATTAAAAATTTCACTGAAGCTCACGGGCCACTAAGCTATACTGCAGTATTTATCTATCCGATATATATGAACGGGAATATTGAGCAAATTTATAATGAATTTGGCAAACTTATAGCTGATGAGCACCTCAGTACCGAGCAAGTTTATAATGCTGTTGTAACTGCATTATGCTGGCTATCGAGTATATGTGAATGAATTTGGCAAACTTATTGCAAATGAACACCTTAGTCCCAAGCAAGTGTATAATGCTTTTGAAACCATATTATACTGAGAGTGCACACTGTGAATGACATTAATGACAGAAGGATGAAGAAAGGTCTACAGCAGGGGTCTTCAACTTTTCAGACAGTGCAGGCTACATTAAAAATTTCAATGAAGCTCACGGGCCACTAAGCTATACTGCAGTATTTATAATTGTAAGGTGCTTTCCAGATTCACAAGGTGATGATGATTCAATCCTCTTGCCCTAATAATGTTGACGACAGTCACAATAATTTCATAACATTCTCAAATCCAATAGTTTTTGCGCACAAATTCTCCTGGTGGATTAAATAGTGGTAATGAACGAAATCTTTTCCTTCTAGTTCCGGTTCTTTCCACAGCAGTGCAACAAACCCTTCGTTCTTTCCCACCATAGCAGGGACACCATAAGTTACCACGCCCTCGAGGTTGATTAAGCTGAGGTTGAAACACTGGAACATTTTCTTGGCGGCTTCAAGAATATCAGTACCTTTTGTTGTTCCCCTTCTTAGGTACGAGAGCTAGCAGTTCTGTCACATTGAATTGTTGATCAGTGCCACGGACAAAGATAGCCAGTTGTGCTGTATCCTTCACATCTGTGCTCTCATCTAAAGCAAGTGAATATGACGCAAATTCGGATGACCATTTTTTTTAAGTTCCTTCAATGTAATTGGCAAGTTCTTCGACACGTCGTGCTACAGTTACCCCAAACAAACTCGGTTTTTTAAACACGTCCTTATTATTTGTACACAGAATATCCCCAGCAGCAATGACACTCTTTCACAAACTCGCCACCCAAGAAGGCTTTTGATTTTTTAGCAATTTTTTCAGCTATTACATAACTTACTTTGACTCACACTTCGCTGTCTTCCCTCTGTCTTTTAAACGTACCCTGCTGGCATTTTAAATAAATTTGAAGACGGTTCACTTTGTCCACACGAAGCTGCCCTTGAAGGTAATCGAAATTGGACACATGCTTTGTCTCATATTGTCGTTTTATATTGTATTCTTTTGATACTGACACTGACTCATGACAAATTAAATACACTAGCTTATCGTCAAAAAAGTTTACATTAGTCCACTTTTCATTAAAAACCTGACAAGAATCACTTGATTTATGCTTTTTACTCGTAGACGCCATAGTGATGGGGGTGAACCCAAAAAAAAACATTTCAATTATCTACCTAAACACTTGTTTAGGTTATGTATGTGACAGTGAGGACTCCCATGATGAGTCTTTTTAACTTTCATAGTATCAAAAGACTCATTGTGGGAGGTCCCCACTATCACACACACACATAACTCAACAAAAAACTGTGCCTTAAATGCATTCACCATCTTTGCACTCATCACATTCTCAGGTAACACATTTCAATTATCTACCACATTCCATGCAAAACACTTGCTTTCCCCCTACTCACACCCTTTTTATACGTTTCCAAGGATGGGCTTTTGTTCTCCCTCACTCAGTGAAAAACTTCTGCTTTAACCTAGTAATAATCTGATGTTTTAATGGAACATGTATTACACATCTATACATTAACTATTAGTAATAGTTAATACATGTACAGGAAAACAGAATTTATTAACTCCTTTGTATTTCTTGTTACTACATCATCAATGAGAGAAGAGAGGATTGGAACATGAGTCACATGGCATGTGTTTTCTTGGTAGTTTCTCTTATTGTACAGGTGAACAGAGAACAGCTGTGGCCAGTATTATCTCACCACCTTTGGCTGACTGTTTTATGGGATATGTGGAAAGTCATCTCTTCAGTGCCATTTTTGCTTCATCCTCATATTTAGCTTCACATTATGGTTGATATTTCAAAGGTTGCACTCAGAGACAGAATTACTACAATTTCTGGATGAAATAAACTCCATGTACTCCTCAGTCAAGTTTACTTACCATTGAATGTAAATCCAGCAAGAGCCTTCTCTTTCAGGATACTTGAATAATCTCACTTCTAAGGCAGTATTCAATTTTTATCTGTCCTCACCACTCTCCATCATGGAAGACAGGTATCAAAACTCTTATATACAAAGCTCACATCATCTGTTAGAAGAATTAAATAAAAATCACATAAAGAAAGGCTTAGGTGTCATTCATAATTCATAATAATGCTTAATAGTATAAACAGCACAAAGAGGAAAAAATACATTTATTAACTCGTTGATATTTCACTGGTTTTCTACCCACAGGGGGGAAGGGAACCCACAGCAGTCCCGTCTAGCTCTTTGTATATTTTCCTTTCTATAGGAATAACCTGCTTATATGGTGAATCTGAATAATTCAATTATATCAGAGGGAAAATATGGCTTAATAAGGTTAAGGGTCTCTGTCAAAGGTGCATTAATGAAAAGTGGGGTGATATCAAAAATGTCCATGATGTCAGAATCTGTCAGAGTTAGATTTTCTGTTAATATTTTAAAGTGCAAAGAGTTTTTAATAGATGAGGGAGAGTTACCTGTAAGGAAGGAAAGTGATTTGGATAAATGTTTAGCCAGTTTGTAGGAGGTTGTCTATGGATGGGTTTGTGAATATTAGGGATCTCATACATCCATAGTGATTCGACATGATAAGGTTTTTAAGTTTTTTATTAATTTTTTTAAGGCCAGGATGTAACTTTTGTTAATTTATACACTTTTGGGATTTTTGTAGGATCCCAATCTGTGATCTGATAAGTGAAGGAATCTTTATGATGATGATTCATTTTTCTGTTGTACTTATCTTCGTTCTTAATGACTAAGTGCTGATATTTCTTTTGGTGGAATGTTATTCTTGGGAGGTTTGGATTTACTTTCTCCTTTGGATTCATTACCATCCTTTCCTCAAAAGAGTTACTCACCAAGCCAGGGCTATTTGTTCAAATAACGCAGTCCTTGAAACTCAGCTCAGGGACCTTTGCAACACCTCTTTAGTGAGTTTAGTAAATGTATTTTTTCCTCTTGGTGTTGTTTATACTGTTAAGCATTATTATGAATAAAAAATCACTTTCACTGCTAATGGATATAACCAAGCTGCTAGTTAGAAAATTATCAATAGATATCGTCCCTCAACCCAACTACAATCCATACTTTACCTAAAGGAACATCTGAACAAAGCATGGATTCTTCACAAGTATAATCTGTGCACCACCTTCCAACTGTTTTGGCTACTGTGTTGTTCTTTTTTGTTATTCACCATGGATAAATTATTATCTCTCCTTGCCAGGTATCTATCAAATACCCTTCTCATGTCAGCTCTTATTTTAGACAGATGGGCCATTCTGCTTAGATTAGAATCCAGGAACATAGGACTATATCAAATTCAATTCCCAGTAATTCCATGTAAGCAAGACCAGTAAGTCTGGTCTTGCTTACCATACTGTTGAGTTTTTTGAAATCAACCTAAGATTCTGCACTCCATTTAATTTAAGTAATCGGATTGTCTATTCCATGATACTTTACATTGTCTGAATCTTAACTGTTCTGATTACATGCTTGTCTCTATTTTGGGAAGTAATGAGAATTAACTATTCATAACTTTTTTTCCTTTTTTTAATAATGAGTGATTTGTGTGTAACCTTGTATTTGAATTCAAATGCTCATCACTGTTTCCTTTTGAACTCTGGTAATGTGTTCTTATTTACTCAGCTGTGATCTAGACACGAACAGGTAAACATGTTACACAGCTCATCTTTTGAATGTTGTAAACTGATCTTCTCTCTCTGATGATGTACTTGTTACAAGAAAAAAAAAAGGAATAAAATTTCTATTTTTCTGTACATGGCTTAACTGGTAATAACCCCTTACTGACTTATATATTTCAGTCATATCCCCACCTCCTCTTCACTACACTCTGCAAATTGCATTTCCTCAGTCTATCACATGCAACATTTCTTAGACCAGAAACCACTTTAGTCAGTTGCAATTCATATATGACCTCATCAAGGTCTTATATAAATGGAAGATTATACAGAGCAATATACTATCTACTTAAGTTGTAAGTAAACTGTTAGAATTGCAGGAGATACAGAAAGATGGTTTGATCTAAATTCAGATGTAAGACAAGGATGCAAGCTGTTTTCTTTGTTAAGTTCATCTATATTATGAAAGAAAGTGACATTAAAGCTATATTATAATTGTCAGTCTATGAATGATGCTCTACTTATTAATAAATTCAGTACAAAAGTCTTCAGGGGCTCTTTTAAATTGAATAACTGCTGTTAACAAATTTGGTGTTTTCTCAATCCTCCTCACCTGTAACCTCCCTCCCCACCCCCTCCAAACACATATAGCGCTGATGTGTATAGTTTTTTATTTCTATCTTTCATGTATGGGATCCGTATAAAAATTAAGAATGGGTAGCAGTACTAATCTAAGTGTTATGGTTACTGAATGAGAATTGGAGAATAAAAGTTATATAAACAAGTGTTTGATGGAAGGTAAAAGACTGAGTAATTGGATTGAATTACTCAGTCTTTTATTGAATTACTCATTTAACAGTTAAAAGTGTTTTGTTGTGTTGTATTTGTGTGTTATCCAGTCATTTACAACTCTTGGTATTTTTTTGTGGACAAAGGCTCTCCACTTCAATTGTAAATTCAAGTTGGTGAGTTCTTTTATGTTATACATCATACTCTTTTGCAGTCTTCCCTCCCTTCTCATGCCCTCAATCTTCCCCAGCATAACTTCCTTTTCCAACTATTTATCTGCTCACATAATATGCCCAAAGTACTTTAATTTATGTTTAGCGATCATTGCATTCAAGAAGCATTCTGTCTTTATATGCTCTAAAACCTTATTAGTCATTCTTGCAGTACATGAGATTCTTAATTGTCTCCTCCATGTCCATAATTGAAATTAATACATTTGCTTTCCTTCTTCTTAATGATCCAGCTTTCACAATCCATATATCACTACTGGAAATACCATGCTTTGACAATTCTAACTTTCATGGCCTTACTAACACCCTCTATCTTTCATAATTTTTCAGGCTTAACACCTTTTTTCCTCATGGCTATCTTTTTTTTTTTTTTTTTTAAATTTTACCTTCACATTGATCATAATTTCTAATTCTGGACCCCAGTAAATCATAAATTTGAATAACCTCTATTTTATCTCTCTTAATCATAAATTCATCTAAATTGCTAGAAGGCATCACTTTTGTTTTGCTGATTTTTAAATTAAGCCCTGCCTAAAAAAAGAAATTGTTGACAGGAAATTAGCATTGAATGATAAGTTTACATTATTACTATCATAGTATCCTCTATACCCATTGAAGGAATGTATCAGGAATTTTGATGGTGGTGGTGGTGATGATGTTAACATTATGATGAAAGAATTCTTGATACAAATCTCTCAAGCTATATTGAGAATTTACAGTACTTATTATTATTTCATGAAAATTACAAAGTTTCATAGCTTTGCATTGGTTTATCTAACACAAACATATTCATGTTAAAAAATTACTGTTAAGTAAAAAAAAAATATGCTATTATTTTAATATTAATATTGTCATAAATTGTGAATAGTTTCAAGTGCAATCTATATAGATTATACTGAATTGTATTGGCATTAAATTCAGTTTTAAGTAACAGTGTTTCTTTATTGTTGTTGTTTGATATTTACATGCATATTTATTGATATTCAGATTGTATCGTCAAGCGATATCTCTTCAGCCTGAAGTAGGTGGTCTGTGGTATGACCTTGGAGTCAATTACTATCATCAGGCAAAGGCCTCTAAAGATACTGTTCAGAAAAAAGAAAAGCTTAATAAATCTCTACTTTGTTTTCAAAAAGCTGTATGCTTGGATCCTATGTGTTGGAGGTATTGGAATGGGCTTGGTGTTTCAGCTGTTGGTAACTATTATTTCCTGTGTTTCTTTGACTTTTTTTTTTCGATAAAACCTACTTTACTAACTTGTTAATGCAGTCTTTTCTAAACTTATCTTGTGTATTATTTTTAAATATTAGAAAAATAATACGCATCGCCAATCCAATATACTAACCTGTTATCCAAACCCATATGATGCAACTTAAAATCAACTTCTTATGTGGCACCCTGTTAGATGCCTTGGAAAAATTCAGAGCACCCTTTAACAAACCATGCTGGTCTACATAAATAATATTACCTTCATCTACCCAATTCTGTATATGAATTCTTAACAACTACAGAAGAAATACAAACAATCTTATAGTTTGATACCACCATTCTAGTGCTTCATTTCCGAAGCACTATCTCTGCTTCCACTAAATCCCAAAGCACTATCTTTGCTGCCACTAAATCTCATCTCTCAGCGAATACATTGCACTGAGAGATGAGATTTAGTGGCACTGCATACATTTCATGCGCACATACATATTCTCATCTTGTACCTGCCATATTTTTAAGCAATGAGATGTGTACCTACTGCATGTGTAGCAAGTAGGTTTATATTCATAGCATAGCATCATCAGCTATGCTATGAATAATGTAGTCTTTAAATGGTGAGAGGAGGTTGTTGTAGTGATATAACTTGCGGCCACTATGTTAAATATAGTTGGTACATGTGGAGACAATACTCAGATAGCAAAATCCTAACAAATTACCACACAATTATAACAAAAAAATCGTCAATTCGAATAGTGCAAACTGAAAAACCAGTATTGTCACAAAATAAACATAATAATATATTTTCTTACTACTAATACTTATATTTTTTTAATAGCTCATGTCATGCGTTGCATCCATTTTCACATGCTAGCAAGACTATCCTTTTATATTTGTTGCTTAGAAAGATCTTTCCTGTTTCTGTTTTCTTTGTTTCAGTTAGGCCTATTTTGTCAATCTGGTACTTATCCAATTCTTCTGCTAGTTCCATTTTTTTTTTTTTTTTTACTGATGCTTTTTACATTGATAGTGCCAATCTTGAACTCTACTGATGTTGAGTTGGAATGTGTTTTGGGATTTCAGTCTTACATATAAAAATTCACACTGCATCTGAATACTTACAAAAATAAAAAAGAGTGGGATAGTCATAAGCCAAGCATTGCAACTGACTCTCATGACTTCTTTGGATTCTTTCTTTCTGTAACTTTTGTAAATATTTTTATTTTCAGTATAAAATTAATTTTTATCTGCTCAAAAACTAAATGGTGATCTCTTTATATTTCGAATCATCTGTATTTTTTATTAGTATAAAGATATCAGTCTCAACAATAGAGAATTTAGAGACTTAACATAGATAATTTCTTATTTCTTGTGTCTACTATCCATGTGGATTTGTTCAGAAAATTCCTCCACTTCTTTCTTCATAGAATCTTTTGTGAGACCTCAGGCACAAATAATTCTCATTTTCCTATTCCCCATTTTGATGTTTACTCACATCAGTCTAGTTGAAACCTGCCATACAAAAAGATTATCATCATGTTTAGTGTTAAACACTATAGCTGCTCCTTCTATTCCTTGATCATTATTGCCTTGTTGATTATGAAATTTGTATACCATGAAGTATTTTCAACCTCAATTAATTAAAGTAAATGAACACTCAAACTCAACATCAGCAGAATTCAACATAGGCACTGTCAATTTAAAAGGTATCAATGGAAAAGATGTGGAGAAGAATTAGAGAAGTCTGCATCAATGTAATTGATACTAGCAAAATGAAGAAGACAAAGTGAGATTCTTCTACATAACAATGAGATGTTATTCACCAGTTTTTGTCATCTTCATTTTGTTAGTATCAGTTACATTGATGCAGACTTCTCTAATTCTTCTCCACATCTTTTCCATTGATACTTTTTTAAATTGATAATGCCTATGTTGAATTTTGCTGATGTTGAGTTTGAGTGTTCATTTACTTTAATTACCATTGAAAATACTTCATGGTATACAAATTTCATGAACCACAAGCAATAGGTACCAGTTTAGTAAAATTGTCTAAATTATTTCCTTATGTTTGCTTTTGTAAAAATATACATTTTTTTTTTTTAATAAAGTATGTGTAAAAAAAACATGCCATAACAATTTCTTTTTCATGAAAATATTATGTAAACACATCTGTAAATTGTATTTTAATAAAAAAAAATGAAAAATGTATTTTTGTAAGGATTCTCATAAACAAAAAATTATTAAAATCTGAACACTTATAAGCACTACTATCCATTGCATTTGAGTAATTTAAAAAAAAAATTATAACAAAAAATTTGAATGAAAAAATGTTAAATCATATGCAAAACAGATTGTCTTTTTTTTCACATTCCTTTTTTTTTAGCCCATTCATTGATATAAAATTTTGTACTCAAATTCTTAAACTTTTTTAGATTCATTGTTTTTGTTTGAAACAGATTCAGCATCATTCCTTTTTTGTGTGATAACTAGGCAAACATTTCACCAGTTCACAAAATTATATTGAATCACTGAAATTCACTTTTGATAATGAAAAGTGTTTATATGTTCTGAAATCCCAACACACACACACACACACACACACATAAAAAAAACCCATTGTAAGTGTATGTACTAACTGAGTGCAACCTCTTGACTGAGTCATGTATGATTCATGACCATTGAATTTTTCTTGCATTTTTTTTTTTTTTTTCCAATTTGGTGTTACCTACATGATATATCTTGCTCTCTCACATCAGATGAGAGGGAAAACATGAAATTTTGTTCTTGCTCTATAACTAACTGGAAGTAGAAACAAATCTGATATATATATATTTTATATTTAGTGTATAGCATAATAAAATAAAGACACATGACATCAAAATATATAAATACATATTTGTGTAGACAATGTAAATGAGACAGGTAGTGTACATATACAAATAACAGGCAAAAAAGTCACTAAAATTTTAAGTCTAGTTCAGCTAGCCATTCAAGAGCTGAAGGATATGCCTCAAAAAAAGTCTGTTGGATTACCTGGTAGGCTCTTATGCAGTAATCCTCGACAATGTGCTGGATAGTTTGGGTGTAGGTGATCTTCCCCACTTGTGTAAGCTGTCTGCGCATATTCTATTTAAGCTTTTCCATTGATGATGTGGAAGCTCAATAGCATTTGGATTTTGATTGGGAATGATATACTTGTTTAAGCCTGATGGCGATTTTTCTTTCCAAGTTTCTAGTATTTTGAATTAATGAAATCGCTATTTACTAGTTCTTCAGCCAGTATTAGTGGAAGCCGTCAGGATTTAAGACGATTTATACTTATGTGGGAGGTCTTTATGTATTGGTAACAGGGGATTACTATTTATTTTTTTGTACTCTTTTTGTGAGAGCATCTTGTCTGTGCAGGTTCGGTTGCAATGTTGCTCAAAGTTGGAAGCCAATAGAGGGGAGTGGATTTGATATAGTCTGTTATTGTCCTCATTGCTGCATTTATTTGCATGTTGATTTTCTTGATATAGAGAACTGTTAGCCATACTGGTGAACAGTATTCTGCTGCAGAATAGACTAGGCCTAAAATGGAGAATTGCAGTGTAGTAGCAGAAGAACCCCATGTAGAACCACACAGTTTTTGTATGATGTTATTATGGGTTCTGATTTTTAAAGAGATATTCTCCAGATGTCTTTTGGAAGATAGTGTTCTATCCAAGGTAACATCCAGATATTTAGGGAAATCTTGGGTTGTTAAAGTTGACATGAAGTTTCCTATATACCAATTTGGGTTTATGTGAAAAAGCTAACCTCAGTCTTATTGAGGTTTGGTGTTAGTCTCCATTTATGAAAGTATTCCAGAATGGGTCTGAAGTTATTTGTGAGAATATCTTCAGTTGCTTTGATGTTCTTATGTTGGATGGTAAGGGCTATATCATCAGCATAAGCAAATTTTCTTGACCTAGTTGTCGGTAGATCAGATGTATATAAGTTGAATAAGATTGGTGCAAATACTGAGCCCTGCAGGAGCCCGTTGTTCAGCTTTCTCAGTTTGCTCATTTTGTTTCTCAGTACTACATGAAAGAATCTGTCAGAAATCATGTTACCAATAAGTCGCATAATGGATTGGCATGGTATGCGACTTATTGATAACATGCTTCCTGACAGGTTCTTGTATAGCAACCCCGCCTCTTTCCATACTGTGTCGTATGTGGCAGTAAGGTCAACAAACACAACAGAAGTTTGCGAACATCTCTGAAAGCCTGCCTTGATATGGGTAGTAAGGCTTAGTTCTTGTTCTGTACAATTACTTTGAGTCTTTATGCCTGTTTGCTCAGCAGAGATAACCTCAGATATTCTTGGCCCAGTTCTGTTAAGGAAGAGTCTTTCAAAAAGCTTATAACAGCAACTGAGGAGCATAATTGGGCAATAGCTCTCTGCTTGATCCTGAAGCTTGTTGGGTTTTAATATAGCTATTATTTTGGTTCTCTTAAAGGCTGTTGGAAGGTTTCCCATCCTTAAAATGTGAGAAAAGAATCTTGTTAGCCACTGACAAGCATTTTTTCCAAAGTTAACCAAGAATTCAGGATGAATCCCATCAAAGCCTGATGTTTGCCAGTTTTAATCTCCTTTAAGGCCTAAGTTATTTCATGCTTGGTATGGACATTACTTCAGGTGGCCATTCTACCAGGGAAGCTTATAGATGTTAACCACTGTGAGATGTTCGATTTTTGCTATGATAATGTGTATATTCTGATATTAAGTGAATTCTCTATATTATTGCATATTTAAGTTGCACAGCCATGAGCTTGGTGATGTGTAGTTCCTAGTATATCATACCCTGCAATTCTTCCTCTAGATTTCAATTATTCATTATCTGTGTGTGTGTCTCTTGAATGACAGCTATGTCTATATCATTTTCTAGAAGGAATTTTGAGAGATATTGACTTTTAGCAAAACCGATTCCTTCAATGTTGAGTTGGCAAATCTGAAAATTTGTACCCAGCCAACCATTTGGTAATTGTATAATTTGTGATTTCATGTGTCTATAGTCAGGAGATCGTTAAGATAGGTCTTTCTGCTAGCAATCACTCTAGCGCATTTAGCATTATCCAGGGCAGCCCCCACGTGGAGGTGAGCTAGAAATACACCCCATCTGATATATAAACACACACACACACAGTTTGGTTTGTTGAAAAAACACATCGAGCACATACATGTTTGTTTAATGTGTATTTTATGACAAATCATCCTGTGGATTCAGTGCTTATTCCTTAAGTATTTTTTACTAATAGGTGTCATCAAATTTCACTCATTACAACTGGGGGGGGGGGGAAGAATTAGAATTTGTGTGCATCAGAAAATCATTTGCAGATTTGACCATGATTTTTTGGGTCAGAAGAAAAGTTACAATTTAATGTAGGCATGAAGGTAAGTGGTATCACAATATGCAGATGACCGCTGTAATAGTAAATAGTATTCTTGTATAATACCATTAATTATTACAACAGTTCAATCTAGAACTATTTCTGCTTTTTTTTTTTTCTACAGAAAATTTATTTAATGTCATTTATAACATGCAATTTTGTATCATTTCAAATCATTTTACTATGAAAAATTTGGATAACAAATTTTAATGAAGATTCCAAATACCAAATCTCATTAAAATCCATCATATCAGAATGTATTATATGTATACAAAATGAATGTAATAGGTGCTTATTTTGTGAAATGTGTTTAAAAATGTATATGTCCTGATGTACTGCACCACTGCTATTTTTCAAAGTTCATAAAATATGAGATTGAAATAACCTTTAGTTGCATGTCTTTTCTGTAGAGTTTCACAAAAATCAGTTTAGAAGTTGAAAAGCTGTTTGAGGTGTGAGAATCATAGGCAGGCACTGCAGTGATTTGATAAGACTTTCCTTTATAATAAAATAGAGAAATGGGAAAAAATTCATTGTTTACAGTATGTCTACTATATCTATAACAAATTGCCATTATTACAAACTACAGAAAAGTCCTGACCAAATCCTCATAGTTATGAAGTGAGAGTCAACTATAATAAAATGATTTATTTCATTTTATTTTATTTTTGAGATATAAACAACATTATCTTTAAAATTTGCTTCACTTAAAAAATTTATACACAATTTGCTTTTATTATTATAAATACTAGATGTCTTATCTTTTAGATGAACATTTTAATTATTTGTAATTTTAAATTATTCTTCAGAAATACAAGACTATAGACTGGCTCAACATGCATTTATAAAATCCAGTATGGTTGAAGTAAATGTAAGTTACATTTTTTAAATATTTTAAATAAAATTAAATTAATATATGATTCACAGATTCCTGTGAATATCTTATATTTTCATGCTTCTCTTCAGTCCATTGCTCGTCAATAGTTTGCCCAGTGCCTGACTAATGTTTTTATTCATCTTAGAATAGAGATCATTCCAGTTAAATTCATTTCATCAGTGAAATGAATTTAACTGGAATTTTCTGAGCATTTTGATTTTAAAAAAATGGATTGAAGAGAAGTTTATTGATACATATCTGGAAAAACAGAAGAGCATACAGCATCATAGTTTTCAGGGTGGCCACTATTTTAATATAGACGAAGAAAGGTAAAACCATTATCACATGTTCAGAACTTGAGTCACAATGCTTTGGTATGATCCAAATGAGTGGTGATTTGTAGATAATGATGCATCTGTTTTTGTAGACAAGTTTCTTTGATCTCCACTTTGCTTGTTGAGAGGTATTTCCAAAGTTTATTGGCTTTAATAGGCATAACTCCACTTCTAAACTTGGAAACTAATCACACATTTGAGTTCTTCTCTTTATTTCTTTTTTGACAGCATATTTTAACATTTTGAAGATTTTCATGGCAGTTTTCTCAATCAAAAGCAAAACTTTTCAGCAAATTCTACCTTACATCTGTTAGAGGAGTTTCACACTCGCAACTCTGATGTTATTTTGTAATCCATCTAAAAATTTTTCGCTCACAAATTGTCATGATTCTGACGTTGCATGCTTGCTGTTATTTCATGAAATCATTCTTGAATAATTATTTGTAAAATTTTCTGAAGAACATATCTCCTCGCAAATCTTATGATAAATAACTGCCTCTGAATACATACCATTAACTTATTTGTCTTTCTGTAGAAACTGTATATTATACCACAGCAATATATTTCTTTTAAGCATTTTTATTTTTTTAAATTTAATATATGTGATGAATACCTGGATTAAGTATTGTGCTCATGAAGCAAACAGAAGTCAGATATTTAGAAATGTGCTATTGTCATCAGCAACATTGTACCACTGCAAAAGATGGTTTCAAGTTTACTTTGAACAAGTCAAATTCCATGTTGATTTTAAAGTAATTCAAAAAGTTTAAGGCAGAAGTATATGATAATATAAAATTATATATTACATAAGTATGTAATATATAACATAAATTACCATCATATGGACTGCTCTCCTTCTTTTGTAATTGGATTGCTAGTCTTCTCTCAGATCACTCTCTACGTGTAATAGTGGAAGGTGTTCTCTCTTCAGATTTTCTTGTTGATGTAGGTGTCCCTCAGGGGTGTGTCATTTCACCCACCCTTCTTCATGATTTATATAAATGACCTACTCTCATTGACTTTGTAGGAGATCTAAACATAATTTTGTTGATGATGAGTGGCTGAGGCCACCACGTTGCTGAATACCAGAATCTGAAGGTAAAAGATTATCAATGACAGAAGACAAAGAAAAACAGTTGGAAAGAAGAAAACAGACATACAGAGGAAAGGAGGAGGAATTTCAACTAGTAGACAAAGGAATCAAGTAAGGCTGTAGTGAATGAATGAAAGATATGACGAGTAATTTGTTGTAAGTACAAAGAAAGATATGTATGTACTTCCAGACAAATCACATTCTGTGTTTTGTTCCTCAAGCAATTGTATTAATGTAAATGTTATCAATGTAAATGAGTAAGTACCTATTCTAAGAGCAAGCATATTGCTGTGTAGTAAACATAAGTTATTGTTAATCAAGCATACGTTTGACAAGTTTAATGGGTAAGAATGACTAGTAATGGTACAAGAAGTTATGTTTAGGTTATAAGATAGAATTGTAGGAGATCTAAACCTAAACCAGAGTCACTTGTAATTATTATCCAAGACTTGAAATTTCATTGTATCACAATGCTTTTGTGAAAATGAGTTATGTATAGATGTGATTTAATTAAATTGATTTGTGAGACACATTGAGACTGGTTTGTCAATCCACGAATCTGAAAAATACGAACCTACGTAATCTGAATCTGACTAATAAGGGGTAAGATATTTATATTTTGATAAGAGATAAGTTAAGCCACGACTGATATAAATTAAGAGTCATAGTTAATGGGGAATAATATCTTCTTTATCTTTGTTTATAATTCTTACAAAACTCGCACTCAATGAGTAGTTTAACTGGTGCAGTTGCAAATCAAATAAATTCGTTAAATTACAGTGTAAGTGAAAGTAAGGGAGCCAGAGCATAAACTAAAGAGTAAATACAACAAAAAGGCACCAATAAGATAAAGCATTGAAGTAGAGTGGCTTTCTTCTAATGTATTCTGTGATGGGAGGCCAAAGCATGATCAGCAAGTCCTGAGTGCTTGTAGTGGTAGTGAAAACAGATATAGTCCTTATGTTCATCAATTCTGATGTTAGCTGTCCTGCCTGTTTGGCTATAGTAGGATGGTTTGCAACTACAAGGGACCTAGTAAACACTTGCCAGTTCTAGGGACTGTAACATAGCTTTGGTGGTGCAGATAAAGGATGTCATTTTTCATATGGTCTGTAAATGGTTGTAAGGTTGTATTTTTTTAAAGATTTTAGCTGGTTTTTCATATGTATTCCCAATGTATGGACTGGCATAGTCTCTGTTCTAGAGAGGGAAAGGTGGTTTGGAGTTTTAATATTTTTTGGATGGGTGTGGATTATAGCCATTGGTTAAGGTTTTGCAAATGTGGTCAAGTTAATGGAGGGGACACTGTTATATAGGATTTTAATTATCCTATATTTCTGGGGTGGAGGGGAGGAATAGTGTAGCATGTAATCAAAGTGTTTAGGGAGGGAGGATTGTCCCTTTTCTAAGGTGAACTGGATCCCAAGATGTAGGTTATTTAGATGTGTTAAACTTCTAAACATGTTAAAATAATGTTATGAGCATCCCCATATGACCAAATAGAGAAAGTGTAGACAAACAGTAGTCGATATGGGGTAGTGTTTAAAGCTTTCTTTTTGAATGTTTGCATGAAGTAGTTAGCCAGGAGAGGAGAAAGTGGAGAACCCCATGCCTGTCCCACTATTTGATTTTAGAATTTTCTTGCCGAATGAAATGCCAAAGTTCATGGTTTAAGTTCATGGTGAACTTAAACTGGGCTGAAATATTTAGGTAATTGAACCTGAATAAGATCTGAAGTGTCTTTGATTGAGATGTTGATGAACAGAGAAGAGACATCAAAATTGACCATTATGTGAATGTGTTGCAGTGTGAGGTTTTCTTTGAGGTTTTAAGGTGGACTGATTTTTTTATTTGTGAAGGGGTATTGTCAGTATATGTTGGTAAAGTACTTTGGCTAATTTGTATTGGGTGAATCAGTGTCATCTACAATTGGTGTAATGTGCATTCTGTTTGTGGATTTTTAGTAACCTATATATCTGAGATGAGGGTGGGATCTGGAATTGTATGGTTTTAGTTTATTAGCAATTTCAACAGGCCAGGAGGTGACCTTTCAAGGAACCTGTGAAATGATATGATCTGTGTATTGGTTGAGTCATTGTATAAGGGAAGGTAGTTGAGCAATTAAAATTCTAGCCTCTTCCCCCCCCCCCCCCCCCCCGATATATGGGCTACGAAAAATCCACAAACAGAATGTGCTGTAATTCCCCATTGTTATATGGCATTGATTCACCCACATTCAAATTAGCCTAAACATTTAGCAAAATGCTTTCCCAACATACTGACAACACTCTTTCACACATGACTGCTCTTACTGAACTGCTATAACCAAACTATACTCTCTGTGACTTATTGTGTGACCTAATATTCCATTCTCTCTCTCTCTCTCTCTCTCTCTTTCCTCCTCCCTCCCCCCCTCCCCTTTTCTTCAGCCTGGATCACAACACTGCTGGACGAAGGTCTCAATACATTCTGTTTATCAGTTTTTTTCATTCATTGCATTCTATCAGTTGTAACAATTTTATCTTGCCATATTTTCTTGGTCTTACTCTTTGTCTGGTCATCATAGGTTTCCATTCTGTCAATAATTTAGGCAATCATGTGTTATCTTGCAATTTGTCTCCAGCCCATCATGTGGTTAGCAAGCTGTCATTGCTGATTATTACTTATTTTGATTTGAAGTGAAAAAAACACATCTAGAGATAATTACTAACTAAATTTATTTGGCTAATTAAATTAGTATGCTGATATTTTAACTTTGCAACCAAGGCATCTTCTTGGGCACAAAAATAAATAAATAAAAATTAAAAAATACACTAGCAGGAAGGTAAGCAGAAGACTGAGGGTGAGAGGTAGGATCCTACCATCCTAACTGGTGCCCTCTATGGGTGCAGTGATGGAATTTTGGTTTCACAATGATGGTCTCCCATATTTTTGGGAGAAACTCGGCTGCCAAAGTGAGGCAGCTGAGTTTCTTAAGATTTAGTGAATGTTGTAGTGCTCTGGTGGATTCTAGAAATATAAGACGAAATTTTAGAAACATTATATAGAAATCTTCTATAGAAGCAGATTTATATGTGCTTCTGTATAAGGTTTTGTTCCATTGGATCCAGTGATGTATATCCATAGTGCTATCAGTATTAGCTGTTCTTTTTGTTTGTCCAAAGTAAGACAGTTTCATCACATAATTATGTGAAAGGGATGCTGTAGACCCCAGAATAGTCTAGATCAGCAGTTCCCAATTTGCGTTCTGTGGAACCCTAGGGTTCTGCTGATAAAATTTGGGGGTCCACAATAAAATTAGTCTCTAATTAATAGTTTAAAATATGTATGAAAAATTTATTTAAATAAAGTTTCAAAAATGTCAATAAAATCTGTAGAGTCAAGTGGTGGTTGAGGGAATTGAATACTTTCATTTGATTTTCCTGCCACTAGTTGTCATACCCCCCCTCCCCTTGACAAAATTATCTGTAATGAGGTGGGGGTACAGCTTTAGAAATTCATTCATTTGATTCATTCTGTCATTCGATTCTCCCACCTCTAGCTGTCATATCCTCCTGACAAAATCATCTGTATAAGGTTTTGTAGTGAGGCGGAAGCGCAGCAGTACAGCTTTAAAAACGTTTCATGGCTAAGTCAAATTGCTTATCTGGCAGATATATTCACAAAATTGAATGATGTTTCTCTCTCCTTTCAAGGAAATAATGTAAATATTTTCAACAAAATTACAATCATTTATTGCAAAAATTACAACACTGGACCATTTCTAATTTTAAATGACTTTTTACGGGAATGGAACTGTGAAATTGACAAGGAAATTCTAAAAGAAATTATTTGTCATCTAAAATCAATAAATGTGGCATTAAATGAATACTTTCCTCTACTAAAAGATAACAGTAACTATTGGGTTTTCAATCCTTTCAGTATTAAAGAAAAACCAGAGAAACTATCTACTTCAGAATATGAAAATCTCATCGACCTGACATTAAACAGCCAAATAAAAATTAAATTTAATAAAATTTCATTAAACAAGTTTTGGTGTGACTTAAAAGAAGAATATCCAAATTTTTTCAAAAGGCAATTCATTGTTTGTTGCCATTTAATACCACATATTTGTCTGAAAGCAGATTTTCGCTCTGCACTGTGACAAAACCAAGATACAGAAGTAAGTTGGATGCCACTCCTGATATTAGAATTCAGCTATCCACAATTAAACCAAATTTTTAAAGATTATTGAAAGAAAGGAAGTTTAATTCTTCACAATACTTGCCAGTTTGAATTAATAATCCTTTCTTTTAGCTAGGCTTGCACGGTGATCCGAATATATTTTTGAAAATTATGGAGACAACTACCGTGTTTGAGTAAAACTTTAGTTTAATATAACTAAACTCTACATTCGACGTTTCGACCTTTATATCAAGGTCATCTTCTGGAGCATATGCACTATATATGGAGAACAAGCTGCACTACAATCTATCTGGTTTGTTAAAGTTACTGACCAACCGTTATAATTGTTGGCCTGACTTCTAGTGGAAAAAAAAAAAAAATAGAATATACATCAATGCTAGAGTCCTATTATTAATATTATCTGTTGGCTGTAGAATTACATTAGGTACAACAACAAGTCTATGTGTGTGTGTGTGTGTGTGTGTGTGTGTGTGTGTATATATATTTTTTTCATTTTTCTAAATTAACTGACTTAAAACCCGAGAATTATAACACAATGACATTTATTTGAAAAAAACGCAACATGTTTCGTCAAGAATGACTTCATCAGGCAATAAGAACATAGAAAGATATTAAAAGACACGAAATTAATATTGACACACTCTAAAGCTATACAATTATAAAGCCATAATATTCGACTGTAAATTACAGTTATTATGAGCTTGAACTACAGTCCGAGTTAAAGTTCTATTGTTGTACACCTGTGCATGTGTGGAATCACGCGATCTCCAGTATCTAATAGTAGAGTTGAAAGAGTCAGCCAAATTATAGCTAAGATTGTTATTCATGTGAAAAGGGTCCAAGGTGATTTCTTTTGACTCGACAATGCGGCGCTCTACTTCATCATGGGAGATGTGTAGGTTTGAAGTTGATGGCCAGTTTATTTCATGTTGGTGGCTTTCGTTGTTCGTGTTTATTGAAAACAGGACATGGCTTGACAGAGCAGTTGCTCTGGTTCTCTTATAAGCAATGTCACGCTGGTGCTCTTCGAGACGTAGTAAGATAGATTTCTCTGTCTGCCCATAGTAAGGCTTTCTGCATTCACAAGTGACCTTGTATACACCTGGGAATTGTAGAAGGTTATGAGGTTGTTTATAGTTGTTGAAGCGTGATCTTATTTTTGGCATAGTCGAGAAGCACGTTTTTATGTTAAACTTCTTTAGAATTCTACTCAGCTTTTTGGATAGTGTGCTGATATATGGCAAGACGATATGACCTTTGGAGTCATCCTGTATCTCTACGTTGACGGTGGGATAATTGGTTGTTAATATTTTTTAGAGAGTAGCCATTGTTTTTAAAGGTCCATTTAAGATGTTGTAGTTCCTTTTTCAGTTCTTCTTCATCTGAGAGTACAGATCTTGCACGATTCGCTAGAGTTGATATAATACCCAACTTTTGCGCTGGATGGTGATGGGATGACGCATGCAAATATCTGTCTGTATGAGTTGGCTTTCTAAATATAGAGACTTTAATTGATTCAGGCGTCTTAGTGAGTTTAACATCTAGGAAACAGATGGAACTATTTTCTTCAAGCTCCATAGTCAATTTTATATCTTGATGGCGGTTGTTTAAGTGGTCGAGAAATGTTCTCTCTGTTATCTCACTGTGTAATCATATTGCAAATACATGTGTGTGTGTATACACACACACACAAACAGACTTGTTGTTGTGCCCAATGTAATTCTACAGCCAACAGATAATATTAATAATAGGACTCTAGCATTGATGTATATTCTATTTTTTTTTTTTTCCACTAGAAGTCAGGCCAACAATTATAACGGTTGGTCAGTAACTTTAACAAACCAGATAGATTGTAGTGCAGCTTGTTCTCCATATATAGTGCATATGCTCCAGAAGATGACCTTGATATAAAGGTCGAAACGTCGAATGTAGAGTTTAGTTATATTAAACTAAAGTTTTACTCAAACACGGTAGTTGTCTCCATAATTTTCAAAAATGTACTTGAATTAATAATATTTCCTTTTCCATTATTATTATTATTTTTTTTTTAAATTTAATTTTTTTATTATTATTATTATTTTTTTTTTGTCTTCTTCCTTCCATGGTATTAGGCCTACTGGCCTGTTCCAGTTTCACTCCACCTTTTTAGGGGTCTTCCTCTACTTCTTTTCCCTTTTGGTTTATAATTTAGTATTCATTTTGGTAATCTTTCTGGTGACATTCTATTTACATGTTGGATCCATTTGTTTCTATAATTTTCTGGTGTTTGTAAAATTTGTTGTTGTTGTTGAGGTTCTTTTAAAACATTTGCATTTCTTTTTTTACCTAATTTAGTATAGCCTGCAGTTCTTAAAAATTTCATTTCTGCTGATGTTATTCTTTGGTAATCTATTTACTTCATTGTCCATGTTTCTCTTCCATATAATATTACAGGTTTTTCTAAAACGTTGAATATTCTTAATCTAATATTTCTTTGTACCAAATTTGGCTTGAAAATATTATTAATCATGCCTATAGTTTTGGTGAATTTACTAATTTTATGTTTTGAATCAGTTTCTTCAATGTAACTTATATTACAGCTGAGATAATTAAAATTATTAACTTGTTCAATTGGTTTATTGTTTAGAACTATTTTGCTTCTTATTGGTGCCCTTCCTTTAAATGCCATAACTTTTGTTTTTTCAGAAGATATCTTCATTCCATATTTGGTAACAATCCTCTCAAGATTGTAGAGAGCCAACTGTAATTCGTCTTCTGTGTTAGCGATTAAAATTTGGCCATCTACATATAATAATGTATTTAAACAGTAATTTATTTCTAGTTGTATTCCTGTATTATTGATACACTGCCATTCTTCTAGTATTTCATTTATATATATATATATATATTAAAAAGAATTGGAGATAGGCTGCATTCCTGTCTTACTTCTCTATTTATTTTTATCCACTCTGTAGGTGTGTCTTTGGATTTCACTATTACGATGTTATTTTCATAAATATTGCCCACTGCTTTTATTAATTGTGGAGGGAATTCTATTTTAATTAATATTTCAAAGAGTTTATTTATTTTTACTAAATCAAAGACCTTTTCATAGTCTGTAAATAACATATGAGTATCTAGGTTAAATTCTCTTTGTTTTTCAATTAATTGTTTTAAAGTGAAGACTGAGTCAATGCATGATCGACCCTTTCTAAATCCGTTTTGTTCTTCTACTAAATGTTTTTCAATATAATTGTTTATTTTCTTTTTCAAGATTGCTGTGTATATTTTATATCCAGAATCCAGCAAACTTATTCCTCTGTAGTTTGAGCTATTTGATTTATCACCTTTTTTATAAATAAGTAAAATAATTGATTTTTTCAAATCATCTGGAGCTGTTCTTGTTTGTAAAATTTTGTTTAGTAATCTAATTTTTTTTAAATTTTATAGTTTAATTTAATAATCTCTGATGTGGTTCTAAGTTAGTATATTTAAATAATTCTAAATTTAATCCATCATTACCAGATGCTTTCTTATTTTTCATTTTCTTTAGAATTTCTGTTAATTCATCTAATGTTATGATATCTGATTTATCACTTTTAAGTGCTATATCAAGAGTATAAAAATCATCATCATTATTATTATGGGTATCTCCATGGAGTCAGTAGACTCATCGTGAGAGACCCAAACTATCAAAACAATATCTATCATACCTCTTCTTGAATTCATTTACAGACGAAGAACTCACAACTGAGTCAGGCAATGCATTCCACCAACTCACCACCCTCAAAAAATCTAGTTCTCACACCCTTGTTAACCACACTTTTCCTTAATTTCCAGTGATGACCTCTTGTTCTTCCATCACTATCACACAGCTGAAATATTTCCCCTGCATCAGTCTTATAAAAACCTTTTAGTAATTTAAGTGTTTCTATCATATCCCTTCTTCTCCACCTATCATCCAACCTCTGCAATCCACAAGCTCTCAATCTATCCATGTAGGGAGCATTTTTTTACATCACTCACCAACTTAGTCACTCTCCTCTGAACCCTCTCCACAACCTCCTCATCTCCAAGGAATCCAAGTGACCAGACTTTAGCATAGTAATCCAAATGTGGGAGTATTAACACCTTATAAAGGGGAATAATAACCTCTTTATCTCTGGATGTTACTGTGTTCTTCAATAATCAAGTAATCCTATGTGCAATCTTGGACACCTTAGCAATGTACCCTCTGAACTTCATCTCCCTATCCACCAACACCCCCAATTACCTGGTACACAGCTGGTAATCTTTTAATCCCAAAATGCATAACTTTACACTTTTCCACATTGAGCTGACATTCATTACCTTTTGCCCATTTTGGCAGCTTATTTAAATCATCCTGCAAACTCTCAACATTAGCTTGATTTTTTATTGCGATACCCAACTTTGCATCATCAGCAAACAACTGAATATCTCCCTTCAAGCCATTTCCTATATAATTTATGTACAAATTAAACAATAACGGCCTAAGCACAGAGCCCTGAGGCACACCACTGGTCACTGCCTCATCCTAGACTCTGCTCCTCCATACACTACTTTCTGGTATCTCTCCATGAGCCATTCTCTTATCTATATCACCAGCCTAGTATCCATCCCCTCTTCTCCAATTTGTGCAACAGTATTCCATGGGGTATCCTGTCAAAAGCCTTAGCAAAATCCAGTAGTATCACTGCGTAGCCATTTCCCTTGTCCAACTCAGATGTCATTCTATTATAAAAAGTTAATCAATTGCTAAGAGAGCATCGACCTTTAACAAAACCATGTTGGCCCTATAGAGTATCATATTCTGATCCACCCATTCTTGAATTCTGTCCTTAACCAACCTTTCCAATACTTTTACCACCACTCAAGATGGTGATTGCTCTGTAATTAACTACTGCAATCTTAGAGCCACCTTTATGCAAAGGAACCACTTTGCCTTCCTTCCACTCCCTAGGGACCATACCAGAGTTCAAACTTAAGTTAAATAACCAAGTAAGAGGCGTTGATAATTCCTTTGCACATTCACGTAACACCCGAGCTGATATTCCATCTAACCTTACAGCAGTGTTTGCATTTAAATTCTGCAATATACTAAGTACCTCTGATTTATTAACTTCAATTCTCACATTGGTTATTGCTACATGTACAGAGATATCCTCAATTGGATGATAGACTTTTTAAAAGTGATCACTCAGTAACTCTACTATTACATCTGAACTCTCCATAACATTTTCTTCTTTTGCAGATCAAGCCTGATACTACTACTCATCCATCTAACGCTTACCTTGTTTGTCTTCCTTGACTATGGGAATACATTCTGATGTTGCCTTCCTCAGATATCCGCTGATTTTATCCCATGTACTGCTAACATCTTTCCCCTGCAATATGTTTTGCCATGGAACAGCTGTAAGCTCATTCCGAAGCTTGTTATAATTACCTAACCTGTAGTTCCGTATATACCTAGAGTTACCATATTCTAAAATGCCAAAATGCTGACACCCCATCGCCTGACCAACTCGTTCCAGACACAAACATCTAACACAAAAATAAATACATATGTTTGAAATCTTTACCTTTGTAAGCTTTTCATTAATTAGATGTGATGAGTATGCTTATTGGAACACGCAAAAATATGAGATTTTAAGTGTCATCATAAGTCTTATGAAACAAGAGTAGGCCTACATGAAAAAGAATTAGACTTATCACACTACATTACTTTGCAGCCCATGCATATTTTTTCACTAGACCTAATTTTCTTTAGCAGTTCTTTGTTTCGACACAAATAGTCAAACATATTTTTACATGTAAAATGTCTGTAATTAAATATAACTGTAGTAAGTCCTTTCATAGATTCTATGGTAAGTCTATTTCTTTCCTTGGTCCATTGAGCTTGTATTAATGAAAAGAGCTTTTCAGCACTGGCATTGTGACAGATATTTTCATTATCAAAATGCAGACATGTCCGCATAAATGGTGATTTATGGTAACTAATATATACCCTTTTTTAAGAGAGAAATCCACAAATTTTGCAACCTCCCAAGTCAATACCACATGATCGCTCTCACCAACTGGAGGTAACAAGGACACCTCTTACTTATGCATATGTCCTCTGAACCTATGACCAGATCCAACATTCTCACACCATGAGTTGCTTCAGTTATGTGCGCTTTCAAGTAATTATCTCTTAGAAGATGTATGAGTTCCATTTCCTCCTTCCAATTGATATCACCATAATTAAAATCCCCCATAATAATCACTACCCTGCACTCAGTGCACTAATTTGTTGATGCATGAATTCAATATCACCCCCTGGCCTATAGCAGCAACCAACTGTATATTTGGTTGCATTGGCCACTATTTCACACCAGACCACCTCAAATGAACTATCATTCACACATCTATCTTCTTGATATACTACTTTCTTTGGCTGCAACTCATCATCTATCATCAACAGTACTTCTCCCCCTATTCTATCTTCTTTGTCCTCTCTGAACATATACCCATCACATTCAATTCCAGTAACCACATCTTCTGCTGACAACCAAGTTTCACTAATGCCTACAACTTTTGGAGAGATTGCACTGAATAATGCCAAAAATTCTTCCCTCTTATTTCAAATGCTTCTTGTATTAGTATACAAAAATTGCAGATTCCCTTTAGTTCTTGTACCAGCTTTAGAGCTGATATACATTCTACTAATTTCAGTAGTCCCATGCCGATTTTTATCCACTCTATTCTTCAAATTATTCCAAGAAAAAAGATCAACAAATATGCATTCACTGCATAAATTTCTCTCTCTTGCACTCATTTTTTTTTAAATTTTAGTTTCCCTGTCCAATTACTTCAACTTGTTCAGAAAACAGTAACTTCTTCAAATGCTTATGATCTTCTATGTTCAGATGCAACCCATCTCTTGCATACAGCTGTCTTTTGCCTTCAAACACACTCCAGACATCAACAAATTCCAGACCTTTTTTTTTTTGCACATTCTTGCAATCATATCGTTCATTATCATCGCTCGTCTACTTAACTCATAATTATCAAAACAAGGCAGTACAAAGGAAGGACAGTACACTGTTCTCCCTTTGACACTTCTTCACGATATCTAACAATGTTCCTAAATCTTTTGCTAAATCATCTTTCCATAAGTTTTCGTAATACTTATTCCATTCCTTTTTACTTATAACGTCTATGCTAATTTGTTCTTTAATTTCTTTGTTTAAATATTTCAAGATTTTATATGTTGTTGTTAGCTGCATACTGTATAACTCTACTTCTCTTTTACATAGTTATTCCATTTTTCTCTATGTAAAGATCTAACTTCTCTTTTCGCTGTGGTATTTTTTGTCTAGTTTAATTTATTTTCGATTGTATATGAAGATAGTCATTTTCTATAGGCTTCATTTTTCTGCTGTATTTTTCTATATGTTCATTCCAATTTCATAAGCCTCTTTTCCTGTGCCATTTCTTCTTTTTCTCCGGGCTGTCATTGGCTGCTTTCTTTATTATGTTGCAAATGTTCTTCCATTATGTTTCAATATTTTCCTTTACCTCTATTTCTTGTAAGTTCTCTTTTAGTTTAGTTTGGTACAATTTTTTAATTTCTTCTTGTAATAATTTTATTTTAAATATGTTTTCTATGGTTCTTTGTTTTCAGCTTCAGCCATTTTGGAGGTATTGACATATTTCAATATGTCAATACCTCCAAATACATTACTTCATAATGATTTGTATCTAGATGTAGACTTCTATAGACTTTGATGTCTGTTATTAGCTTTGCCATTTTTTATATTTCCTTTTATGTAGTCTATTATAGATTTGTAGCCTATTGCTTCCCAGGTGTATTTCTGAACTTCTTTATGTCTAAAGAAAGAATTTACTATTTTCAAGTTATTGAACAGGGCAAAGTCTATTAATCTTACTCCATTTTTATTTTTGTGGTTCTCCATTATTTCCCATACAATCTTTAATTGGATTGTTACCTATTCTTGTATTTAAATCTCCTAATATAAGTATATGATCATTTTTATTTGTTTTGCTAATTATCTGTTGAAACTGTTTGTGAAATTCTTCTGATTCTTCTTCTTTATTCTCCTTAGGGGCATAGATACTAAATATTGTTATATTTCCTCTTTGTATTTTTAATCTTGCTTCTATTATTCTTCCATTCCAATATTTGTAACTAATTATATTATTTTTCCAGTCTTTAGATATCATTAGTATTGTTCCTGCTTTTGCTCTTTCTGATTTCTTTATGCCACTAAATATTTGATTGTAGTCATTTAACTCTAATTCTTTTTTGTTTGTTATTGCTGCTATTTTTATATCATACTGGTTTAGTATTTTCTCTAGTTCATCATCTTTGTTAGCTATTCCTCTGACGTTCCATGTTAATGCTCTGCTATTTTGATTATATCTTTTCCGGTTTTTCATTACCATTTCCATAATAGATTTAGTTTAATGTGTTTTGCATTATGGGAGATACTGGGTTAGAAGTGCCTGGTAGCTTGCTCCACCTTTGCCACGAGTTGCCTTGGTGTTGCACTACTTACTGGATAAGATAGTACAACACTATATTTAGTCCTGAAGATATTTTCAGGCGCAAACTTTGTTTGCTCTCACTGGGATAAAGGATTAAACTAAATCTATTATAGTCTAACCTAGTGATAAATAAATTTTCATCAATTACCATTTCCAATTTCTCTGTCCAGTTTCTGCTTGTGTTGAGACTTGCAAGTAATAAATTGGTCCTCTGATTTGGTTGCCAGCCATATAAGAGCAAGTCTAATGACAGGAGTGCTGACTGCAGCCTTCAGACCAGACATATATATGTATATATATGTTCAGTATCTCTCTGAATATAACCTCCAACCTGAAAGACCAGGCCTCTGTATTTATGATCCCCCAGAGACATTTATTCCATCTCTCTTTGTCATCTGTAACAGGCTTCCTCATAATGTGTTTGTGAACAATTTGTACCTACAGCTTCTTTAAGAAGAATATCAATAGGTTTCTTCTTTCTTAACCCTCATTTTTTAGAATACATGAAGTTTTTTTATGAGGTGCAGGATACAGGGGATGACAATGATTTTTTTGTGTACTGGATTTTTTTTACAGGAAGATTAGGGGATGATAGAGAGTTCTGTTTATTTTGTTGGGAAAGCTATTGGCTAAAAAAATGTCCTGGACGTGATTGGTTTTTGTGGAGAAACTAGTGTGATCAAAACAAATACTTCTGATAAACATTTGCTACGGTTTCGATAACACCATATTTCTGGAAAGGAGGGATGTGACAGATGATGAATGCACCTTTCAGTGTGTTTTGGTGTGTCGAGGCTTAAGTGCTGTGAAGAATTCACATTGGAGGTTTAATGAAATATTATCAGCACTGAGAAAGGATTAAAAACAATTTTAATACTTCCAATATTTCGTCTCCATCACAGAGACATCATCAGGGATTACAAAAAAACTTTTGTAGCAACACACACACACAAATATAATACAATAGTGAATGAAACTAAAGTCTTATCTAGGTGGTGTGCCCTCTATGGGGATTTGCAGGTGGACTAGGATGTAAAGAGGGATCTCTGATAATTAATGTTTCCCAAATTTTGGGAAGTTCAATGCAATCGTATTTGTTTAAATTCAGTTGATTCCTGAGTGCAGATGCAGATTCAAAGAATAGTCTTTCTTTTTTGAATTTACTATTGTGGAGCATGGTGTTTTTTTCCAGGAGATCCTGTGGGTAGTATCCAAAACAAGGCCAGATTGACCATAATCGTGATTGCAAATGTATGACCTGTGTTCTTCTAACCAGATTGTTGCTGATCTGCCTGTCTGTCCGAAGTAAGTACCTTGTGCCAGTTTACAGACACAAGGTACTCTATACACTCCAGGCACTGAGGGGGGGGGAGCTGGTCTTTGGTGGAACGGATAAAGGTAGCATACGGTGGGGCTTAAAAGCTGTATGGAGGTTGTACTTTTTTAATGATCTGGCTATTTTTTCTGATGTACCATGGATGTAAGGTATGGTGATGGTATTTCTGAAGTCCTTCTGAAGAGATGGTTGGGGAATGGGGAAGGACTTGATTATTTTTTTTAATTCTGTAGTCACTGTAGCCATTGGAAAGGAAGGTGTTGTGTATGTGTTTAAGTTCAGTTGAAAGGACAGTTTCAACTGAACTGTCAAATAGCCAAAATTTTTGGATGTTGGCTATTTAAATAGCCAACATCCAAAAATCCACTTTACTATGGAACTGGAAACCAACAACTGTCTGCCCTTCCTGGATACACTCATCACACATCTACCAGATGGTTCCCCATCATTTTCAGTTTTTAGAAAACCCACACATACAGGCAGATACTTACACAAACAATCACACCATCATCCTTCTCAACAATATGGCATATTAAAAACGCTAACCCATAGAGCGAGAGCAATCTGTTCCAATGACAAGGCTCTTACTGCTGAACTGACTCACTTATGCCACACCTTCTTGGCCAACAGCTACAATCCACATAAAATAAACAAAATACTAAACACTCCTAAGAAACCCCTCCCACCATCCACCACAGAGAACTACAACAAAACAGTCACCATCCCTTACATTAAAGGCACATCCGAAAAGATCTCAAGAATTCTCAATAAACATAAACTACGCACTACATTCAGACCATGTAGCAAATTAGCCACCCTCATCCGCTCACCCAAGGACAGTATTCCTCCTTTATCACATCCAGGAGTCTACCAAGTACCCTGCTCATGCAATCAAGCCTACTATGGTCAAACAGGAAGAACTGTGAACATCTGCATCAGCGAACATAAACGATACATCAGGAATTATCATTATGGGAAGTTGGGCCTAGCAGACCATGCTCTGGATACCCCTGCACACAGGATCAACTGGAAAAACACAAAAGTACTACACAGAAACCCGTATAAATCAGAGAGATTGTTCTTAGAGGCGACAGAAGCCGTAAAAGACACTCCAAATCTCAACAAATATGGCTGTATTAACTTGCCGAAGATCTGGGAGACAGTCATATTAAGAAAAAACTAGCACTTTTCCAAGACTCTAGTAATATACGATAGGTTTTTTTTTTCTTTTTTTTTTTTTTTTTTTTTTTTCTCCCAGATAGAGGGCGTCAAAATCAGGACTCTAGTCTTTGTGTTGCTGCTACAATTTTGTTTAAGTACACCATGTTGTTTTAGTCTCACGTATTGTGACAAACAGTGTTTTTGTGCTCTGAAGATGCTGGTTATAACACCAGCGAAATATCAGCATCAAGTTAATAAATTAATTATTTACTTAGTTTCTGTGTTCTATTATACCGTTAAAATAATAAACAACATAATTGAAAGTGAGATTGGTCTAAGTGTATATGTCTTTAGATTCTAATAAATATGTTTTTTCTTCTATATCTGAGTTTGCCTGTGATATGAATCAAAACTACCACTTATTAATCTGAACCATAGCAGGGGGGGGAATTGAAAGAAAGATATAACATGTTGTTATAGAGGTTACTACTGCATACCAGAATTTACTTAGCCACAGTACAGTGTTTAATTTATGAGTTTAAGCACTAAATTTATTCATCTACATGCACCAAAAGTCTGGAAAAGTCTCCCTGAATAAGAGTCCCCTCTATTCTAAGATATTGGCTGGCACAGCTTTAAAAAATAAATTTGTCAATATCTGAAGAGGAGACGGCCCCAGAAAGAAATTAGAGGATTCATTTCTTCATAATATTTAACACAAGTTTGGTTTGTTGCCAGAGTACTCAATGACTTTCATTTTCTTTGTGGAAAGCTAGACTTGATTTGTATTGCATGTGCACATGCTGGTTGGAAAGCCTATTAAATACACACCACTGCTTGAGGGTCCATATCAAGAATTTGTTGATGCCACCATTTATGATATTCACCACTTTGTTAGAAACCATGTTGTGTCTATGCTGGGTTACATATCGCAGGTAGCCAAAATATTTGGGATTGTATGCACATGCAGTCTAATGTAATAACAGGCCATTAGCATGACCTAGTGACTTTGAACCTGATATGATGTAATAGTTAATGCCAGATATGTTCTAGTACATGTATTATGCATTTTATGAAATGTTGAGTGTATATTTTGGTTTATGTTAAATTAAAGTTTTACTCTAACACAGTAGTTGTATATTCATAAAATGTCCATTCATAAAAATTATGAATATGGATATTCATAATAATATCCATAATTTTCATAAAATGTATTCTAATCACCATGTAAGCATGAAGGAAAGATACATGTATTATGCTAGGCTACTCACATACAACACTGAGAGTGTGTATATGGCAAGCAATGGAGATACCAGTGGATCAGAGATACAAAAATCATGCCAGGCTAACAGATTCACAATGCATTACATGACAGAGCAGTATAACAGTGGTCTGCTAAGCATTATTGTAATATATAATTTGTCAGATCCTATCATAAATGAGGACAGCAACTGATGATTTTGCAAAGTTCCAGTCCTATCACCTTTTAAAAACAAGCATGAGTATAGTGGGTACAGATGTGATAAAGGACATGAAGGACATTGTGTAATAAAGGACATTGAAAAAAAGGTTGCCTAGTCCAAAAAGATCTTAGTTGCAATTTTTTTCTTGCCAAAAGCTGGATCTGGATGTAATGAGATGACAGCACCATAAGCCAATGGATTATATTGTGCCTAGTAGAAACAGTATAGTCTGCTAGTGTAATGGTGCGAGGTGTTTTGGTCTCAATACTATAGCACAGTGACATTGACATCATTCCACTATGGTATTCAGATGTCCACTGGATCTTAACCCATTTGAGCATCTATAGAGAAAGCAGAACAAACTCTTCACAAAAGATCCTCCACAGAATTGAGCTAAATGAAACACTGTCTGTGGAACACTTTTGGCATCTTGTAGAGTCCAAATTAACTTATATATTTAAAATTATTTTGTTTAATACCACTTTCCTTCATAATGTGATCCATATAGATAATGAATAACTGAGGGGATAGTGTACATTCTTGTCTCACCCCAGATTTAACATTAAACCATCTTCCTGTATTTCCTTCAATTCTAACTGCTGACTTACAACTCAAATAAAGACTAAGTATTGCTTGATATAATGCCCCACTGACACCATACAACTGTAGCATATTGAATAGCTTCTCTCTTGGCACCTTGTCATATGCCTTTTCCAAATTAACAAAACTTAAATAAAGATCTCTGTTATATTCCCATGCTTTCTCGACTATTTGTCGTAAAGTGAAGATCTGATCCCGACAGCCTTTATTTGGCCTGAATCCAGCTTGTTCTTCACCAAGCTTTTCTTCCACAATTCTTCTCAACCGTTTCTCAAGTATACTTGCATATATCTTACCAGGAACACTCAATAATGAAATGCCTCTGTAATTCTCACATTCAGTTTTATTTCCCTTTTTATATATGGGTACTATTAGAGCTCTATCCCAATCATCGGAATTCGTCCCTCTGTCCAGGCTTTCTGAACTATGCAGTGCAGTTCAGCCACTGTAAGACTTTTACACCTCCATACTTCAGTTTGGCAATTTTTCGAAGTAATTACTCCATACTTCAAGGATATCTTTTTCTCCTGTTTTCATGTCACCTTTATCATCTCTAACTCTTTTTACAGCACTCTTTCCTCCATTTCTAAGCTTCTTCAACAACCTCCAGAATATCTTACCACCTTCTTGATAATCGATGATGATGATTTAAAATTATTACTAAAAAATTATGTTTGTTTCAATTAGAATTTGCATATGCATTTACTTGATTGAGTAGAACAATACTTTAAGTTTAATCTCTTAAATTACAGTGTGAACCGTTTACACAGAATTATGTAGTAAAGTTTTTTCATAGTAAAATCAATATTTCAACTTTACTAAAATTTTAAATACAGATATACTTCATATGTTAATTAAGAGATAATTGTTTAATTTCTTAATTTCCAACTGTATTACACTGATGATGATCCATGATATGTGTATCAAATTATTTGTAGTTAATTTCTTCTGATTAAATAATATTTTTCACATGTGTTTGTGTGTAACTTCAGAATAAAGATATATTTTGTAGACATTTATGTAGTTTATATATAATAAAAACATTACAGCATAAGATTCTCTAAATATTATCAATTTTTATTGTGTGCTAACTGGTTACCATCATTTATGAGATTGATAGAAACAGGGCAGTCATACTCCCAAGAGAGCTTCAGGATTTACAGCATACTAATAGGTGTACATTAATAAATGAATGAATGTATATTACAAATCTTAAATTTGTTATTTTTTTAGAATGTTGAGGCTTGGACCAATCTGGGAGTATTATATCTACTAAACAAAGAGAGCAAGGTAATTGAATTAATATATAATCAGTTTTTAAGTAGATGCCCAAATATTTTCATTTATTTTTATTGATAGAGATAAGATATTATAATAATTAAGTTCTTTGGTTTTAATTATTATTAATTACCAAATATAAATTTTATTTTAAAAATGTGCTTTTTGCAGACAGATAGATGGTTTTGAATAAAATTTGAATGTCTCTGGATTGTGCAGGCATTTTATGCTAGATGCTGAATGTCTGACATATGTAGGCATTATGATGGGTACTAGAATAACTTCTGTTGTTGATATGTATTTCTGTGTCAACAGCATAAGTCATTTCAGACTTTCATGGAAGCAAACATTACATTTGTTTGCCAGTTATATTCATGCTTATGGAAATGGGACAAACATGCCAACTACTTTTGGTATAAATGTTTATTATTATTTTGAGATTGAAAATCTTATATTTAGTGCGATCACATTTGCAGAAATGATCAAGGAATCTCACTCCCTGTTTTTTTTTTCTACAAATGTGGTCTCACTTTTGAAAACACACCGTAAATGATACCACTACATGAGAATGAGAATCCTTTACTTAAAAAATTGATAATGCAAGTACCACTGATTCTTAAGGAAAAGTCTCTAGACATACCAGCAAAAAAAAAAAAAAGAAAAAAACATATTACTCTATCTATAGAAGAATCCAAAATCATTAAAATTTCAAGTATCCTTGACAGAGTACATTTGAGCAATGTCTTAAATATTTTTTCATAAGGAAGAAAACATGGACACTGGTTGTCCATAATTCCCTAAAAATGAAAAGTCCAAGATCGATTAAAAATAACATTTGGGAGAAAGAAAAAAAAAACTGAAGCCAGGTGAATCCTTCAAACATAACTCTATATATGCATATGTGCAGGTATGTTTCCATTGCAAAGCAGTATATAAGATATACTGCTTTGCAATGGAAAGCAAAGTTCCACTGAGCACCAACCTAGTGGCAATTGCTATCTGCCTCTCAGTAGGTCCTCTTATCATAGTATGCTTCATCTATTTACTACCTGGTGTAGATATATCAGAACAGCTATGTTGTCTTACAGTTAACATCCCCTGTACTCATCATGATAGGGATTTAAATGTCTATAATGCTCTGTGATGTTGTGCACAAGGTAACATCAGAGACATTTGTAGGGTACATGCTTAACAACAGTAAACTTTCTGCTATCGATATTTAACCACCTGTATCCTGTCACTTTTTCCACTATTTAAGTAGTAAGTGGAAAATAATATATATGGGAGCAATCATTTTCCTGTGATATCCAACTGTATATCCTATCATGGATATCAAAATGGAAAATAGATTGGCTGATTGAGACACATCCTCAGCAGAATTGTTTATGTGACAGTCAGCTATTCTCCTAATCAGCAAAGAAGTGAATCATGTTACAGTCTATAACAGAAATTACCATTATTGCAGCCCAGAATATCCAGCAGGTTCCCAGTTTCCCCCAAACTATGGTAGAATGCACAGCCTGCAGGAAAACTCAAAAAAATTTTGAGTATATTCTCGAGATATCCCCCCCCCCCCCACTCTAACCTTCTCGGTTGGGGGTGGGGGAGATATGTACTTCAAACCTAATTGTTTGAAGCATGCATCTACTTAAGTACAATATATCTACCACTAGAGCCAAAAGGACTTCTGGATCCAGTTCACATCTTTTATAACTTCATCAACAAACATTAAAGGTCTTAGGCAAAATCTAGAAAATGAAGGGTATATATATATTAAAATATATTGGATTGTTGAGTGTAGACTTTTACATCTGTTTAGAGTTATATCTTAATGTGTTTTGACTTTTTTTTTTTTTAATTTAGGATGTTATAGTCTAAGTTGCTAGTGTGGCATCCCATTAGCTCACTTGTTTCCTCTTTTTTTTTTCCTGTCAAGCCAGACAGGAAAAAAAAAAAATGAAGCAAGCTTACTCTCAATTCAGTCAAGTATGTGGTAAAGTATGTGAAAGATGCATTTCATTGCCCAGTGCAAGACCCACTGCCCCACTTATTGGAGACCTGAAGTGGCTTGAAAAAGTTCCTTGTTTGGTCTCTAGAGCAGGGTTTCCAGACCCATGTAAAAATATTTTAAAAAATTATAAAAAAATATAAAAAATTGACAAAACTGAAAAAAAAAAATCCTTAGCCCACTCAAAGTGCAAGTGTACTATAGATTTAGTAATAGCCTTTTACTGGTGGTAACCACATAAAAAATAAATAAAATATAGAATTAAAAAAAAAAAAACCTGCATCCATTGGGGTCTTTTCATAATATAATACAGCAGTTCATTTACAATCCAAATTTCAGATGCTTAACATATTCCTTGCAATGCATTAGTGCTCCCATGATTCTCACATCTGCACATTTTATTATGGCTGCATAACTACGCCTTTTGGCCTTTAAAACTCTTGAATTTCATTATCAGACCATATCTATCTACATATATATAGTTTGATCTTTACTGCAATCTCTTTATTTCTGTGCTCATTATATTAGATTTATGGAATTAGTTACCATTTTGAGATTAAAAAAACAAAAGAAAACTTTAATAACATTAAAAATCTATATTTTGACCTTTACATTATATTTAAGATAGATATAATGTATATCTATCTTAAAGCAATCTGCACAGTACTGTTGTGAGCTACATAATGTCTAATACTGACTAACATGATTAGTCTGACTTCTTGTGAAATATATAAAAATAAAATAGTAAAAAAAAAAAATTAATTAATTAACAATTGTAAATTACATCAGCCAGTGAGAAAATTCCCGTTTTTGATATCCAGTTATTAAACCCCCATAATTAGTCTCTTGACACTTTATATTAATGTAATCATTCACAGCTTAGAGTCCTTATTGTGCTTATTGATATCAACTTCCAAAATTTCAAGTAGCCAATCAATAGCTGATACAATCATCATTATTTTTATTTATAGAGTTTGATTATCCTGAGATTAATGTTACTGTAGTATAGTATTCTGTAGCAGATGAGAATTGTTGGTGGGATCATATATGTGTTGAACAAATCTGAAAATATTTGAGGCCATCATTGTTCAAGATTTGGTCAACAGATATATGATCCTAACAAAAGTGCTTATCCACCAGATTTCCTACAGGGCCACTCTAACATTAATCTTAATCTAATCAAACTTTACTACTAGCTTCTTGAAATTTGACAGATTTACATAATTAAAGATGAAAAACTGGATATCGGATCTTAGGAGAATCATTTCCAGTTCATCTTTAAAAATTAACTTCAGACAAATGAAAGTTTGTGTATTCTGGATCATTGTGATTTTAATCATTTCTTTTTTATTCTTATGCATATAAAATTAATTAATGTTTTGCATTTTCAATTTTATTTAAGATAGATGTTTTTAATATAATTTTCTAGTTATTTTGTAATTGGAGGTTGACTGTGTGATTAATTTGTTAATCATAATTTGATAATTGATAGTTGAGTTTCCTTACTTCAAGAGGAGTTTATTTATGTAATTGACTAATAATTCTGTTTCATATTAACATTGTTATAATCATTTATTTATTTCAGCTAGCAAATGATGCTTTTAAAGTTGCTCAGTCTATTGATCCCACTTATCCTCTTTGTTGGATTGGACAAGCCATTACTTCTGAACGTGAAAGTGTTGATCATGAAGAGACAATGGACTTATTTCGACATGCAGTTTCTCTCAGTATCCATGTAATTTTTTTTTTTTTTTTCATTATTAATTTTCCTGTAATTTAGGAACTGATTTACTAAACTTAGTTGTTTTATTATTTTAAGTTTAAAATTATTATGACACGTTACTAAAAAAAAAATATTGAAAGCCAAATGGTTTAGCTGCCTTCAGAATACCTTATCTTCAAAACTCCTACTACATACTGAGATATTAAATTAAGAAGTGATCAGAGTTCATCCAGGCAGATTCTGGATCAGTTTTTTACCATAACCATACCGACCTATCAGTATCTCTAGTCTGAAGATTTTAAAGAAGTTGGCAAGAACTCGCATACATTTCTTGGGTAGACAAACAAGCTATGCTCTGCAAAGAGCAGCATGGGTTTACTAAAGGAAGGTCATATTTTAACAATTTGCTTATATTTTATAACCCAGTTGGATAAAGGGAATGGATACACTGATAATGTTGGACTTTGCTAAAGCATTTGATAGGATACCACATGAAAGGCTGTTGCATAAACTGGCGAATATCGGATTGGAATATAAAGTCGACTTCAGTGGATGGTTGACAGACAGATATTAAAAAGTGGTATACAGTAGATGTGAATCTGCCAAATTTAAGATGACCAGTGGTGTACCTCAGAGTTCAGTCCTTGGGCCATTGTTGTTCAATCTGTACATTAATGACATTAGAAAGGGTCTAACAGGAGATGTTCAATTGTTTGCTGATGATGCAAAGAAATCAGGGATGCTAGTGATATCCAGCATTTACGAAATGATTTGAATAGGCTGGAAATTTGGACAAACAAAAATGGCTGTCAATTTAATGTTAGTAAGTGTAAAGTTATGTACTTTGCCGTGATGAGATTTCCAGTGGTATATTATGTTAGCAGGGTTATGCTACAAGAAACTGATGAGGCTAGGAATCTTGGCATAATGACAAATAGGAATTTGAAGTTTAGAGGTTACATAACAAAAATTGCAAATACAACTCAGAGGATAATTGCGAAGTTGAAGCGAACTTTGACATGTAAGGATAAGGAAGTCATTTTGCCACTTTATAAGCCCTTGATATAATCACACCTGGATTATGGAATTTAGGTTGTGAGGACAGATTGCAAGAATGTGGATTACAGACTCTAGTTAACAAGAGAAAGAGGGGTGATATGATAGAGGTCTGTAAACTTTTGAATGGGTGTTATAGGATATAATCTGATGAAATTTTTTGTTATATGGAAGGTGGGGAGAGAACATGGGTGCATCCACAGAAGGTGTTTGTTTGTAGTCAAGAAAGGGGTAAGAGTTAGGTTTTTCTCTTGTAGAGTGAGTGAGTGGAATAGTTTGCCTTTAGGGGATAGTGAGTACATCTAGTATGAATGAATTTAAGAGAAGGTATGACAGCTAGTTTGGGTGATTTATAACCTCTCCCAATGAGTCCTTGATTCCCTGTAAGTCTCAGGTAATAATAATAATAATACATATCGTATAAGTAAGAGACTGAAGCAAATAGTTGCCGCCTACTTGTTATACGCTGCTTGGAAACGAGTCATCTTACACCCCCCCCCATGGGCAAGGTGTATCGTGTCATGTCATGTATTAGTCACTTGTTTGTAGCCAGTATATGGCTATAAATTGGGGTACTATGATGCTCTCAAGTCAGTGCTACTGTGTCTGGGTGAAATGGCTGCGAGAAGGGAACTGATAGAATTTGAAAGGCATTAAGATAGAATGCCATGTTGCAGGCTTATCTGTTTGGCAACTTGTTGACAAATTCAGTCATCTCAGATCAACATTCAGTGATACCATACAAAGATGGAAGCACAAGAAGTCAACAAGTGCTACCCACAGTGGATGATCCACCACACTCCGAAGGGTAATATGCAAAATCCACACCGACATGTTGAATTAAGAGTTCTGGTATCAACTGGAACATGAATCTGCACGAAAACATTCAGAACTTAGGCTCACAACATGGATTTCCCCTAGTAGGACTACAATATGCAAGCCCCCACATTACCCAAACCAGCATGCAGCATAATGGTTCAAAGGGCATGTACAGTGGGATGTGGAAGCTTGGAAAGCTGTGTTATGGAATGACGAATCATGCTATACCCTCTATCGAGCAGATGGGTGGGTGTGGCAGATGCCCAGTGGAAATATCTCTTACCAGAGTGCTTAACCCCAATGATGAAATTTGGAAGGTGGCAGTGTGATAGTATGGTCTGTTTTTCTTGATTTGGCCATTGTCTCTTTCAGCAAGACAATGCACCATATCATAAGGCTGCTGCTGTAACTGTGTGATTTGTGGACATGAATGTCACCACTTGATTGGCCTCCACAGAGCCCTGATCTCAACCCTATTGAACATCTGTAGGATGAACAGGAGTGTCGGGTGAGGTCAAGGACATCTGCCTCACAACAACAGCCTGGGACCGGATTACATGCCTACAGGAAGAATGCTCAAATATTCCCAATGATCACTATTGTATGCTTTTGGAAAGTATTCTCCATAGGATTGCTGCAGTTATCACAGCAAAAGGAGGTCATACATCTTATTAAGCTGGATGCCATGGCTGTTTGTTCCTTACACTATGGTGTTGT